>NC_056726.1:1552796230-1552850049 GCF_019279795.1 Protopterus annectens
ATGAGGAACAGATCAAAAATATGAGGCCAAAATTTGGACAGTTGAGTGTTTTGCCTTCCACTAGTGACCCTAGCTCTACAAAATGTGGAAATATTGAAAATATATTTTACCCATGTCATTTTCATATATTTTAATTTATTTTAATAAGTGGATCCTCCCAAAACAAATATCTTTTCTAAGTGGATCAAGTATCTTAAAACAACTTGCTCATTGTTAAAGTTTAAGCACACAACAGAATTTATCACGATAAAAGTGGTAGGGTCCGAGACAAAATGTCAGTGACAATGATACAGGGTCATCTGTTCAAAATTTCATGGAACGTTATTGATTTTGGCAAATATTTATTTACTTCATATTAGAAAGACAAGCAGTTCTCCAATCTGGCACTCCTTCTTTGTGTGGCAGGGGATACAAGCTATAAACAGACTACAAGCCTGTTTCTTCAACATGTGATGACACCATCCTGAATGAACTTAACAACTAGTTCAGTAGGTTCGATGAGAGGAACAATGCCATGACAACTAAACTCCCCATCAGACAAAATGAGGAAGTACTCTGCTTTAACCCAGTGGAAGTCCAAAATATCCTAAGCAGAGTAAATCCCAGAAAAGTAGCTGGCCCTGACAATATTTGAGGGAGAGTACTCAGAGACTGCTGTCAGTACTTGAAGACATTTTCAACATATCTGAGCCAGGGCCATGTACCATGGTGCTTCATGAATACTACTATAATACCCCTACCAAGAAAATCGCAGCCAGCCTAAATGACTACTGTCCAGTTGCTGTAACCTTAACAGTGATGAAATGCTTTGAGAGGCTGATCAAGGGCCACCTATCTGCAAACCTGCCAGCATCACTAGACCCGCTTCAATTTGCCTAAAGGAGCAACTGCTCTACAACAGATACCATCTCATTTGCTGCTCATGAATCCTTGGCACATCTTCACAACAAAAAATGCTATGTAAGGATGCTATTCATCTATTTTAGCTCTGCCTTTAATATGGTCATCCCTCAACACCTGATTGAGAAGCAATGGGTGTTAACACCCGCTTAGGTTCATAGGTTCATAGGTAGGTACTAGGCTATTGGCCCTAGGGCCTATACAAGCCTAGCCAAAAAGGTACCCTGGCTTCCTCCACCCAAGAAAATTATTTTCCTGTGCCCCTGTCAAGCAGAACCACAGAAGTGATCCCGGGGGTGAATTTCCTATTACCCATCCAATCATCAAGATTTTTCTTGAAGAGTGCTAATGAGGAGCTCTGTTTGACATAGATAGGTAGTCTGTTCCAGAGTATGGGAAGTCTCTGGGACAGGAATCTATCCCTCCAGCATGTTCTGTTTATTGTGGTGACAAGATTTAGGTCCCTAGAGTGTGTAGCTCAGACGGATTGGTATTTCTTTAAGTGGAGCATGTCCAACATCTCTGGGTTTGACATAGCTTTGTATGTTAGGCAGAGATCGCCTCTGAGTAGGCGATATGCAATGGAGTAAAGCTGGAGTTTTTTGAGTCGGTCTGCATAAGGCATCTGTTTGAGGCCAGTAATCCTCTTTGTGAGGAATTTTTGTGGCCTTTCCAGTTGTTGTAGATGTCTTGTGAGGTACATACCAAAAGGGGCATTGCACAATATAATGGGTCTAATGAGTGATGAGTAGAGGGGAACAATGACATCTTTTTTTCTGGATGAGAAACCTTTTGTGATGAGGTGTGCCACATAGAAGGATTTCCTGACCACTGTGGCAATGTGATTATCAAAAGAGAGACTACTGTCCACCTGTGTCCCAAGGTCTCTTATCACACTTTCAGCCTAGGTGATAGTTCATGGGTACAGAGTTTTTACCAATGGGGATGACAATGCACTTTTTGGCACTGAGCTTGAGACCATGGCTTTGACACCAGGCATCTGTCTCAGTGAGGCCCTTTTGTAGGATGTCCATATCATTAGGAGTTTTAATTATGGCTCCTAGTTTGCAGTCATCTCCGAATTTAGTTAGCCAAAGACCTTCTGTGTTAGTCTGTACTTCAGAGAAGTAGATACCAAAAAGGAGAGGACCCAGAACTGAACCCTGTGGTACTCCACTTGTCACTGGTCTGAAGTCTGATTTGGAGTCTGCTACTTTCACGGTGTGGGTTCTGTCACTAAGCCAGTTGGCAACCCATCTTGTGACAAAGGGATTTATGCCTAGTTTATTGAGTTTATCTATAATTCCAGAGTGGGGGATGGTGTTGAAAGCCTTGCCGTGATCTAGATAGGCTGTGTGAACCACCTTACAGTCATCTATGGCTTTGGTGACTACTTTAAAGAAGTCTATCAGGTTTAGGAGACATGACCTGCCTTTTACAAACCTGAACTGTGTGGGGTCCAGAGTTTGGAGATCTCCGATGTCTTTGTTTATGAGTTCCATGATGATACGTTCCATGGCCTTGCAGACCAGGCTCATCAGGCTAATGGGGCGGTAGTTCCCGGGGTCTGTTGTGGCCCCCCTTTGTGGAGTGGCATAACCGTCATGGTGCACCATTCAATGGGCACAAAGCCTGAGGTGAGGCTATGATTGAACATGGTACTTAGGTGGGGTGCCAGTTCATTCTGTATTTCATGTAGAAGGCAGCCTGGGATTTTGTCAGGTCCCATGGATGCTGTGTACTTGGCTTTGGAGAGTGAGGTTTTTACCTGTGCAGCCATGATTACAGGAACTTTGCATTCTTCCGGTATAAAGATGGGCCCTTTAGGGGGTGAGAGGGGGTAAAGTTAGCACTGAACCTATCTGCCAGGATGTTGGCAATATCAATTGGTTCTGTATACTTAGTGTCATTGTGCTGTAACTCAGAGCAGATCTGAGTGTTACCATTGAGATTCTTGACATAGCTATAGAATGCTTTGTGGTTGTCTTTAGAATCAGTGACGATTTTGTTTTCATAACTAGCTTTGGAGGATTTTATGAGGGATCTCAGCTTCTTACTGAGGCTGACGAGGGGGAGTTCCTCCAATCGTGGGATTTTACTCTTTTTTGCAACAGTTTCTTCTGTTGTAGAGTTTGTTTATGGCAGAAGACCACCAGATTGACTTCCTTTTTTGGAGGATAGCATCTTGGTTCTGTTAGGGATAACATGATCCATGCACTCGTGTAAGTGCTTATAAAGTGCATTTGTGTAGGATTCAGCAGTCGTACCTCTATTGTCCATCTGCATGGGTGTCGTGAAGTTTGCCACTTCTGTCTTAAGAAGCATGAAGTTGGCTTTGGAGAAATTTTTTACGGTTGTTTTCCTAATGGGGGGTGGGAGTGGGATGTGGATGTCTAGGGTGATTAGCTTGTGGTCGGATCTGATCTACGAGGAGCTGACCTCTGGTGTGGAACACTGGTCGCCCATGTTGGTGATGACCAGGTCTAGGATATTGCTGCCCTTGGTGGGGGTGTGGATAAGTTGATCCAATGCATTGGAATTGAGGATTTCCAGAAAACGTTGAGCAAAAGAGTTGGTACACAAGTAGTTTTCCCAGTTAATGGTAGGGTAGTTGAAATCATCCATTATTAGAGTGTTGGGTTGTACCTTACTCTTTTCCAGTATATCAAGAAAAGAGGAGTGGGAATTCTGGGGCATGGTGGGGGGTCTGTAGCAAGCTACAATCTGGATTGCAGTTTTGCCCAGAGTTAGTTGAACTTGGATAATCTCGGATGCGTTATGCTGAGCAACTAGCTTGGAGGTGTGGATATCCTTAATGAATATGGACACGCCTCCACTTTTACCGTTTCAGTCTGGGTTTGGTTTCCGAAAGGTGTGGTATGAATTATAGCCTAGTAATGCAGGGGTGCTCTCTGGTGCTTTGAACCAGGTCTCTGTCAGTCAATGTTCTCCATTTTAAGGAGTGCCTCGAGTGAGTACATTTTGAGGTTTAGACTTCTAGCATTAAGTAGCATTACCCTCATATTTTGCTTGCTTGTACCTGTCATGGTGGTGAATGTCATTTGAAGCTTGTCTAAAAAAGGCACTATAGGGGTGGCAAGAGCCTTTGCCAGTATACGGAATCCCAAGGGCGACAGGTGCAGGCCATCTCTGGCAAAGCAGCATGGTCTGTCGATCATGTCATCCCAGGCAGACAGATACTGGATTCCCTTAAAATGACACCAGAAGCTTAGCCAATTGTTAAAGTCAATCAATTTGTCCTTGTACTCTGGTATCATTCTGGGTGATGGCAGGATGCTACTCAGGGCTAGGGTCATACCTGCCTGGGCTACAACATCAGAGAGTTCCTCCATGTCTCTTTTCATGTAGTCTAGGGAGGTACATCTTGGGTCATTCACACCAACATGGACAATGACAGAGTCATATTTGTACTTGCTGTGGAGTGACCTGAGTGCATGCATTATGTAGTGGATCCTAGCACCCGACAGGCAGCTGACAGTAACTTTTTCCTTGTTTAGCCTGGTGAGTGGAACATCAGTGTGCCTGACTATAGAGTCACCTATGACTAGAGTGTTGGGTACATTATCCCTTATGGGCTGTAGTTGAGTAGCACACTGAGTATGTGGGCTTTGTGTCATTTGGGTTGTGTTGGGGGTGGAGATTGCTTGCATTTCTGCTTTGGAGATCTCGGTTGTTTGGGCAGATGTTTACTGAGAGCCTCTGTGAATGTAGGTGTGTGTTTTGTGCTTCTGTGTGTGTGTTTTAGTGGTGTAGGTTTTAAAAGACTATGTGATGAGTGTGGCGCGGTGCAAGTGTTTACCTTCTCCTGTTGACTGTCTAGTCCAGTCTTTGGTTATTAGTTGCTTATGCAACTAGATCCTGGCCTTTCTCATTGATAGACCCCAAAAAGTACGTGTGGACAACAACACCTCAAGGAGCCTAACACTAAGCAGGGGAGTCCCTCAGGGATGTGTCCTGACCCCTCTGCTGTTTACCTTACTAACTCATGATTGCATCACCAGACATAATTTGAACAAGATCATCAAATTCACAGATGACACCATTGTAGTGGGTCTTATCAGGAGTGGAGCCGAGACTGTGTACAAAGATGAGGTGAACCACCTCATTAACTGGTGCTATATTAATAACCTGGCCCTAAACATGAATAAAACCAAGGAGTTAGTAATGGACTTCAGAAAGAATCAGAACTCACATCACCCAGTCATAATTAAAGGGAAACAGTTGAGGTAGTGACTAGTAACAAATTTATGAGTGTGTATATTTATGAGAACTTAGCAAGGTCAACAAATACTAACCAGATTGTGAAGAAAGCACATCAATGCCTGCACTTCTTACAGAAGCTGAGGAAAGCTTGTCTCCCTATATCTGTCCACAAAACCTTCTATAGGGGTACCACTGAAAACATCTTGACTAGTAATCTCACAATCTGGTTCAAGAACTGCAAAGCCGCGGACTGAAAGTCCTTACAGAAGGTGGTGAAGGTAGTGGAGAAGATCACTGGATCCCCACTTCTAGCTCTGTAGGCTCTATTTGAAGCATGATGTATTGGCAGAGCCAGAAAAATAATCAGAGACCACACTACCCCACACATGGAATGCTGTCCTGCTTATCTTTAGGAAGACAATACCAGAGTATGCATTGTACGTCCTCCAGGTTTAGTAGGAGTTTTCCCCCCACATGCTACCAGACTGTTGAACTCTACAACTTACCAATAGCTGGAGACCAGAACAATCAATAGTACAACTGTCTTCTTGTGCAATACCTACAGCAAGATGCTTTAAAAGTGCACTCAGTAGTGACTGAACATTCCGTGCTATATACTTGTGTTGTTCAGTATATATATAGTTGCTTTCCATTTGTGCAATATTTGATGAAGGCTTCCACCACTCTTATAGAGGCATCTCAGACCTTGTCAGCCTTGTTTAGTATATGTGTATGTTACTGTACTGTTATACGTCCTTGTTACTCTCTGTAGTCATATGTGATATATGTACTTGGTACCAGTGTTACAGGGGTATCTCAGACCTTGTCAGCCTTGTTTAGTATATGTATATGTTACTGTACTGTTATATGTCCTTGTTACTCTCTGCAGTTGTATGTGATATATGCACTTGGTACCAGTGTTATAGAGGTATCTAAGATGTTGTCAGTCTTGTTTAGTATATGTGTATGTTACTGTACTGTTATATGTCTTTGTTACTCTCTGTAGTTGTATGTGATATATGCACTTGGTACCAGTGTTACAGGGGTATCTCAGACCTTGTCAGTCTGGTTTAGTATATGTGTATGTTACTGTACTGTTATATGTCCTTGTTACTCTCTGTAGTTATATGTGATATATGCACTTGGTACCAGTGTTACAGGGGTATCTCAGACCTTCTCAGTCTTGTTTAGTATATGTATATGTTACTGTACTGTTATATGTCCTTGTTACTCTCTGTAGTTGTATGTGATATATGCACTTGGTAACAGTGTTAAAAAGGGATCTCAGACCTTGTCAGTCTTGTTTAGTATATGTGTATGTTACTGTACTGTTATATGTCCTTGTTACTCTCTGTAGTTGTATGTGATATATGCACTTGGTAATAGTGTTACACAGGGATCTCAGACCTTGTCAGTCTTGTTTAGTACATGTGTAGTTATATGTGATATATGCACTAGGTACCAGTGTTATAGGGGTATCTCAGACCTTGTCAGTCTTGTTTAGTATATGGTACTGTACTGTTATATGTCCTTGTTACTCTATGCCGTTGTATGTGATATATGCACTTGGTACCACAGTTATAGACATAGCTCAGACCTTGTCAGTCTTGTTTAGTATATGTTTATGTTACTGTACTGTTATATGTCCTTGTTACTCTATGCCGTTGTATGTGATATATGCACTTGGTACCAGTGTTATAGACATAGCTCAGACCTTGTCAGTCTTGTTTAGTATATGTGTATGTTACTGTACTGTTATATGTCCTTGTTTCTCTCTCTAGTCATATGTGATATATGCACTTGGTACCAGTGTTACAGGGGTATCTCAGACCTTGTCAGCCTTGTTTAGTATATGTATATCTTACTGTACTGTTATATGTCCTTGTTACTCTCTGCAGTTGTATGTGATATATGCACTTGGTACCAGTGTTATAGAGGTATCTCAGACCTTGTCAGTCTTGTTTAGTGTATGTATGTGTTACTGTACTGTTATATGTCCTTGTTACTCTCTGTAGTTATATGTGATATATGCACTTGATACCAGTGTTATAGGGGTATCTCAGACCTTGTCAGCCTTGTTTAGTATATATGTATGTTACTGTACTGTTATATGTCCTTGTTACTCTCTGTAGTTGTATGTGATATATGCACTTGGTACCAGTGTTATAGAGGTATCTCAGACCTTGTCAGTCTTGTTTAGTATATGTGTATGTTACTGTACTGTTATATGTCCTTGTTACTCTCTGTAGTTGTATGTGATATATGCACTTGGTACCAGTGTTATAAGGGTATGTCAGACCTTGTCAGTCTTGCTTAGTATATGTGTATGTTACTGTACTGTTATATGTCTTTGTTAATCTCTGTAGTTGTATGTGATATATGCACTTGGTACCAGTATTATATGGGTATCTCAGACCTTGTCAGTCTTGTTTAGTATATGTATATGTTACTGTACTGTTATATGTCCTTGTTACTCTCTGTAGCTGTATTTGATATATGCACTTGGTACCAGTGCTATAGGGGTATCTCAGACCTTGTCAGTCTTGTTTAGTATATGTGTATGTTACTGTACTGTTATATGTCCTTGTTACTCTCTGTAGTTGTATGTCATATATGCACTTGGTACCAGTGTTATAGAGGTATCTCAGATGTTGTCAGTCTTGTTTAGTATATGTGTATGTTACTGTACTGTTATATGTCCTTGTTACTCTCTGTAGTTGTATGTGATATAGGCACTTGGTACCAGTGTTATAGGGGTATCTCAGACATTGTCAGTCTTGTTTAGTGTATGTATATGTTACTGTACTGTTATATGTCCTTGTTACTCTCTGCAGTTGTATGTGATATATGCACTTGGTACCAGTGTTACAGGGGTATTTCAGATCTTGTCAGTCTTGTTTAGTATATGTGAATGTTACTGTACTGTTATATGTCCTTGTTACTCTCTGTAGTTGTATGTCATATATGCACTTGGTACCAGTGTTATAGGGTATCTCAGACCTTGTCAGTCTTATTTAGTATATGTGTATGTTACTGTACTGTTATATGTCCTTGTTACTGTCTGTAGTTGTATGTCATATATGCACTTGGTACCAGTATTATAGGGGTATTTCAGACCTTGTCAGTCTTGTTTAGTATATGTATATGTTACTGTACTGTTATATGTCCTTGTTACTCTCTGTAGTTGTATGTGATATATGCACTTGGTACCAGTGTTATAGAGGTATCTCAGACCTTGTCAGTCTTGTTTAGTATATGTGTATGTTACTGTACTTTTATATGTCCTTGTTACTCTCTGTAGTTGTATGTTATATATGCACTTGGTACCAGTGTTATAGGGGTATCTCAGACCTTGTCAGTCTTGTTTAGTATATGTATATGTTACTGTACTGTTGTATGTCCTTGTTACTCTCTGTAGTTGTATGTTATATATGCACTTGGTACCAGTGTTATAGGGGTATCTCAGACCTTGTCAGTCTTATTTAGTATATGTGTATGTTACTGTACTGTTATATGTCCTTGTTACTCTCTGTAGTTGTATGTGATATATGCACTTGGTACCAGTGTTATAGGGTATCTCAGACCTTGTCAGTCTTATTTAGTATATGTGTATGTTACTGTACTGTTATATGTCCTTGTTACTGTCTGTAGCTGTATGTGATATATGCACTTGGTACCAGTGTTATAGGGGTATCTCAGACCTTGTCAGTCTTGTTTAGTATATGTGTATGTTAATGTACTGTTATATGTCCTTGTTACTGTCTGTAGCTGTATGCGATATATGCACTTGGTACCAGTGTTATAGGGGTATCTCAGACCTTGTCAGTCTTGTTTAGTATATGTGTATGTTACTGTACTGTTATATGTCCTTGTTACTGTCTGTAGTTGTATGTGATATATGCACTTGGTACCAGTGTTACAGGGGTATCTCAGACCTTGTCAGCCTTGTTTAGTATATGTGTATGTTACTGTTCTGTTATATGTCCTTGTTACTCTCTGTAGTTGTATGTGATATATGCACTTGGTACCAGTGTTATAGAGGGATCTCAGACCTTGTCAGTCTTGTTTAGTATATGTGTATGTTACTGTACTGCTATATGTCCTTGTTACTCTCTGCAGTTGTATGTGATATATGCACTTGGTACCAGTGTTATAGGGGTATTTCATACCTTGTCGGTCTTGTTTAGTATATGTTACTGTACTGTTATATGTCCTTGTTACTCTCTGTAGCTGTATGTGATATATGCACTTGATGCCAGTGTTATAGACGTATCTCAGACATTGTCAGTCTTGTTTAGTGTAAGTATATGTTACTGTACTGTTATATGTCCTTGTTACTCTCTGTAGTTATATGTGATATATGCACTTGGTATCAGTGTTACAGGGGTATCTCAGACCTTGTCAGCCTTGTTTAGTATATGTGTATGTTACTGTTCTGTTATATGTCCTTGTTACTCTCTGTAGTTGTATGTGATATATGCACTTGGTACCAGTGTTATAGAGGGATCTCAGACCTTGTCAGTCTTGTTTAGTATATGTGTATGTTACTGTACTGCTATATGTCCTTGTTACTCTCTGCAGTTGTATGTGATATATGCACTTGGTACCAGTGTTATAGGGGTATTTCATACCTTGTCGGTCTTGTTTAGTATATGTTACTGTACTGTTATATGTCCTTGTTACTCTCTGTAGCTGTATGTGATATATGCACTTGATGCCAGTGTTATAGACGTATCTCAGACATTGTCAGTCTTGTTTAGTGTAAGTATATGTTACTGTACTGTTATATGTCCTTGTTACTCTCTCTAGTCATATGTGATATATGCACTTGGTACCAGTGTTACAGGGGTATCTCAGACCTTGTCAGCCTTGTTTAGTATATGTATATCTTACTGTACTGTTATATGTCCTTGTTACTCTCTGCAGTTGTATGTGATATATGCACTTGGTACCAGTGTTATAGAGGTATCTCAGACCTTGTCAGTCTTGTTTAGTGTATGTATATGTTACTGTACTGTTATATGTCCTTGTTACTCTCTGTAGTTATATGTGATATATGCACTTGGTACCAGTGTTATAGGGGTATCTCAGACCTTGTCAGCCTTGTTTAGTATATATGTATGTTACTGTACTGTTATATGTCTTTGTTACTCTCTGTAGTTGTATGTGATATATGCACTTGGTACCAGTGTTATAGAGGTATCTCAGACCTTGTCAGTCTTGTTTAGTGTAAGTATATGTTACTGTACTGTTATATGTCCTTGTTACTCTCTGTAGTTATATGTGATATATGCACTTGGTATCAGTGTTACAGGGGTATCTCAGACCTTGTCAGCCTTGTTTAGTATATGTATATCTTACTGTACTGTTATATGTCCTTGTTACTCTCTGCAGTTGTATGTGATATATGCACTTGGTACCAGTGTTATAGAGGTATCTCAGACCTTGTCAGTCTTGTTTAGTGTATGTATGTGTTACTGTACTGTTATATGTCCTTGTTACTCTCTGTAGTTATATGCGATATATGCACTTGATACCAGTGTTATAGGGGTATCTCAGACCTTGTCAGCCTTGTTTAGTATATATGTATGTTACTGTACTGTTATATGTCCTTGTTACTCTCTGTAGTTGTATGTGATATATGCACTTGGTACCAGTGTTATAGAGGTATCTCAGACCTTGTCAGTCTTGTTTAGTATATGTGTATGTTACTGTACTGTTATATGTCCTTGTTACTCTCTGTAGTTGTATGTGATATATGCACTTGGTACCAGTGTTATAGGGGTATGTCAGACCTTGTCAGTCTTGCTTAGTATATGTGTATGTTACTGTACTGTTATATGTCTTTGTTAATCTCTGTAGTTGTATGTGATATATGCACTTGGTACCAGTGTTATATGGGTATCTCAGACCTTGTCAGTCTTGTTTAGTATATGTATATGTTACTGTACTGTTATATGTCCTTGTTACTCTCTGTAGCTGTATTTGATATATGCACTTGGTACCAGTGCTATAGGGGTATCTCAGACCTTGTCAGTCTTGTTTAGTATATGTGTATGTTACTGTACTGTTATATGTCCTTGTTACTCTCTGTAGTTGTATGTGATATATGCACTTGGTACCAGTGTTATAGAGGTATCTCAGATGTTGTCAGTCTTGTTTAGTATATGTGTATGTTACTGTACTGTTATATGTCCTTGTTACTCTCTGTAGTTGTATGTGATATAGGCACTTGGTACCAGTGTTATAGGGGTATCTCAGACATTGTCAGTCTTGTTTAGTGTATGTATATGTTACTGTACTGTTATATGTCCTTGTTACTCTCTGCAGTTGTATGTGATATATGCACTTGGTACCAGTGTTACAGGGGTATTTCAGATCTTGTCAGTCTTGTTTAGTATATGTGTATGTTACTGTACTGTTATATGTCCTTGTTACTCTCTGTAGTTGTATGTCATATATGCACTTGGTACCAGTGTTATAGGGTATCTCAGACCTTGTCAGTCTTATTTAGTATATGTGTATGTTACTGTACTGTTATATGTCCTTGTTACTGTCTGTAGTTGTATGTCATATATGCACTTGGTACCAGTATTATAGGGGTATTTCAGACCTTGTCAGTCTTGTTTAGTATATGTATATGTTACTGTACTGTTATATGTCCTTGTTACTCTCTGTAGTTGTATGTGATATATGCACTTGGTACCAGTGTTATAGAGGTATCTCAGACCTTGTCAGTCTTGTTTAGTATATGTGTATGTTACTGTACTTTTATATGTCCTTGTTACTCTCTGTAGTTGGATGTTATATATGCACTTGGTACCAGTGTTATAGGGGTATCTCAGACCTTGTCAGTCTTGTTTAGTATATGTGTATGTTACTGTACTGTTATATGTCCTTGTTACTCTCTGTAGTTGTATGTGATATATGCACTTGGTACCAGTGTTATAGGGTATCTCAGACCTTGTCAGTCTTGTTTAGTATATGTGTATGTTACTGTACTGTTATATGTCCTTGTTACTCTCTGTAGTTGTATGTGATATATGCACTTGGTACCAGTGTTATAGGGGTATCTCAGACCTTGTCAGTCTTGTTTAGTATATGCGTATGTTACTGTACTGTTATATGTCCTTGTTACTGTCTGTAGCTGTATGTGATATATGCACTTGGTACCAGTGTTATAAGGGTATCTCAGACCTTGTCAGTCTTGTTTAGTATATGTGTATGTTACTGTACTGTTATATGTCCTTGTTACTGTCTGTAGTTGTATGTGATATATGCACTTGGTACCAGTGTTATCGGGGTATCTCAGACCTTGTCAGTCTTGTTTAGTATATGTGTATGTTACTGTACTGTTATATGTCCTTGTTACTCTCTGTAGTTGTATGTGATATATGCACTTGGTACCAGTGTTATAGAGGTATCTCAGACCTTGTCAGTCTTGTTTAGTATATGTGTATGTTACTGTACTGTTATATGTCCTTGTTACTCTCTGTAGTTGTATGTGATATATGCACTTGGTACCAGTGTTATAGGTCTCAGATACCTATGTTACTGTACTGTTATATGTCCTTGTTACTCTCTGTAGTTGTATGTGATATATGCACTTGGTACCAGTGTTATAGGTATCTCAGACCTTGTCAGTCTTGTTTAGTATATGTGTATGTTACTGTACTGTTATATGTCCTTGTTACTCTCTGTAGTTGTATGTGATATATGCACTTGGTACCAGTGTTATAGGGTATCTCAGACCTTGTCAGTCTTGTTTAGTATATGTTACTGTACTGTTATATGTCCTTGTTACTCTCTGTAGTTGTATGTGATATATGCACTTGGTACCAGTGTTTTATTGTTTAGTATATGTGTATGTTACTGTACTGTTATATATCTCTTTGTCTCTGTAGTGTTGATATAAGCACTTGGTACGAGTGTTATAGGGGTATCTCAGACCTTGTCAGTCTTGTTTAGTATATGTATATGTTACTGTACTGTTATATGTCCTTGTTACTCTCTGTAGTTGTGTGTGATATATGCACTTGGTACCAGTGTTATAGTGTTTAGTATATGTATATTGTACTGTACTGTTTATATATATTGTTGTTACTCTCTGTTGTTGTATGTATATGCACTTTTTACCAGTGTTATATCTCAGACCTTGTCAGTCTTGTTTAGTATATGTATATGTTACTGTACTGTTATATGTCCTTGTTACTCTCTGTAGTTGTATGTGATATATGCACTTGGTACCAGTGTTATAGGGGTATCTCAGACCTTGTCAGTCTTGTTTAGTATATGTATATGTTACTGTACTGTTATATGTCCTTGTTACTCTCTGTAGTTGTATGTGATATATGCACTTGGTACCAGTGTTATAGGGGTATCTCAGACCTTGTCAGTCTTGTTTAGTATATGTGTATGTTACTGTACTGTTATATGTCCTTGTTACTCTCTGTAGTTGTATGTGATATATGCACTTGGTACCAGTGTTATAGAGGTATCTCAGACCTTGTCAGTCTTGTTTAGTATATGTGTATGTTACTGTACTGTTATATGTCCTTGTTACTCTCTGTAGTTGTATGTGATATATGCACTTGGTACCAGTGTTATAGGGTATCTCAGACCTTGTCAGTCTTGTTTAGTATATGTGTATGTTACTGTACTGTTATATGTCCTTGTTACTCTCTGTAGTTGTATGTGATATATGCACTTGGTACCAGTGTTATAGAGGTATCTCAGACCTTGTCAGTCTTGTTTAGTATATGTGTATGTTACTGTACTGTTATATGTCCTTGTTACTCTCTGTAGTTGTATGTGATATATGCACTTGGTACCAGTGTTATAGGGGTATCTCAGACCTTGTCAGTCTTGTTTAGTATATGTATATGTTACTGTACTGTTATATGTCCTTGTTACTCTCTGTAGTTGTATGTGATATATGCACTTGGTACCAGTGTTATAGGGTATCTCAGACCTTGTCAGTCTTGTTTAGTATATGTATATGTTACTGTACTGTTATATGTCCTTGTTACTCTCTGTAGTTGTATGTGATATATGCACTTGGTACCAGTGTTATAGGGGTATCTCAGACCTTGTCAGTCTTGTTTAGTATATGTGTATGTTACTGTACTGTTATATGTCCTTGTTACTCTCTGTAGTTGTATGTGATATATGCACTTGGTACCAGTGTTATAGGGTATCTCAGACCTTGTCAGTCTTGTTTAGTATATGTGTATGTTACTGTACTGTTATATGTCCTTGTTACTCTCTGTAGTTGTATGTGATATATGCACTTGGTACCAGTGTTATAGGGTATCTCAGACCTTGTCAGTCTTGTTTAGTATATGTATATGTTACTGTACTGTTATATGTCCTTGTTACTCTCTGTAGTTGTATGTGATATATGCACTTGGTACCAGTGTTATAGGGGTATCTCAGACCTTGTCAGTCTTGTTTAGTATATGTGTATGTTACTGTACTGTTATATGTCCTTGTTACTCTCTGTAGTTGTATGTGATATATGCACTTGGTACCAGTGTTATAGAGGTATCTCAGACCTTGTCAGTCTTGTTTAGTATATGTGTATGTTACTGTACTGTTATATGTCCTTGTTACTCTCTGTAGTTGTATGTGATATATGCACTTGGTACCAGTGTTATAGGGGTATCTCAGACCTTGTCAGTCTTGTTTAGTATATGTATATGTTACTGTACTGTTATATGTCCTTGTTACTCTCTGTAGTTGTATGTGATATATGCACTTGGTACCAGTGTTATAGGGTATCTCAGACCTTGTCAGTCTTGTTTAGTATATGTGTATGTTACTGTACTGTTATATGTCCTTGTTACTCTCTGTAGTTGTATGTGATATATGCACTTGGTACCAGTGTTATAGGGTATCTCTCAGACCTTGTCAGTCTTGTTTAGTATATGTATATGTTACTGTACTATATATGTCCTTATACTCTGTAGTTGCATGTGATATATGCACTTGGTACCAGTGTTATAGGGGTATCTCAGACCTTGTCAGTCTTGTTTAGTATATGTATATGTTACTGTACTGTTATATGTCCTTGTTACTCTCTGTAGTTGTATGTGATATATGCACTTGGTACCAGTGTTATAAGGGTATCTCAGACCTTGTCAGTCTTGTTTAGTATATGTGTATGTTACTGTACTGTTATATGTCCTTGTTACTCTCTGTAGTTGTATGTGATATATGCACTTGGTACCAGTGTTATAGAGGTATCTCAGACCTTGTCAGTCTTGTTTAGTATATGTATATGTTACTGTACTGTTATATGTCCTTGTTACTCTCTGTAGTTGTATGTGATATATGCACTTGGTACCAGTGTTATAGGGGTATCTCAGACCTTGTCAGTCTTGTTTAGTATATGTGTATGTTACTGTACTGTTATATGTCCTTGTTACTCTCTGTAGTTGTATGTGATATATGCACTTGGTACCAGTGTTATAGAGGTATCTCAGACCTTGTCAGTCTTGTTTAGTATATGTGTATGTTACTGTACTGTTATATGTCCTTGTTACTCTCTGTAGTTGTATGTGATATATGCACTTGGTACCAGTGTTATAGGGGTATCTCAGACCTTGTCAGTCTTGTTTAGTATATGTGTATGTTACTGTACTGTTATATGTCCTTGTTACTCTCTGTAGTTGTATGTGATATATGCACTTGGTACCAGTGTTATAGGGGTATCTCAGACCTTGTCAGTCTTGTTTAGTATATGTGTATGTTACTGTACTGTTATATGTCCTTGTTACTCTCTGTAGTTGTATACATACTTGGTACTAGTGCTATAAAGTCATCTCAGACCTTGTCAGTTTTGTTTATAGTATATCTGTAGTTGTATGTGATATAGGCACTTGGTACCAGTGTTATAGGGGTATCTCAGACATTGTCAGTCTTGTTTAGTGTATGTATATGTTACTGTACTGTTATATGTCCTTGTTACTCTCTGCAGTTGTATGTGATATATGCACTTGGTACCAGTGTTACAGGGGTATTTCAGATCTTGTCAGTCTTGTTTAGTATATGTGAATGTTAATGTACTGTTATATGTCCTTGTTACTCTCTGTAGTTGTATGTCATATATGCACTTGGTACCAGTGTTATAGGGTATCTCAGACCTTGTCAGTCTTATTTAGTATATGTGTATGTTACTGTACTGTTATATGTCCTTGTTACTGTCTGTAGTTGTATGTCATATATGCACTTGGTACCAGTATTATAGGGGTATCTCAGACCTTGTCAGTCTTGTTTAGTATATGTATATGTTACTGTACTGTTATATGTCCTTGTTACTCTCTGTAGTTGTATGTGATATATGCACTTGGTACCAGTGTTATAGAGGTATCTCAGACCTTGTCAGTCTTGTTTAGTATATGTGTATGTTACTGTACTGTTATATGTCCTTGTTACTCTCTGTAGTTGTATGTTATATATGCACTTGGTACCAGTGTTATAGGGGTATCTCAGACCTTGTCAGTCTTGTTTAGTATATGTGTATGTTACTGTACTGTTATATGTCCTTGTTACTCTCTGTAGTTGTATGTGATATATGCACTTGGTACCAGTGTTATAGAGGTATCTCAGACCTTGTCAGTCTTATTTAGTATATGTGTATGTTACTGTACTGTTATATGTCCTTGTTACTGTCTGTAGCTGTATGTGATATATGCACTTGGTACCAGTGTTATAGGGGTATCTCAGACCTTGTCAGTCTTGTTTAGTATATGTGTATGTTAATGTACTGTTATACGTCCTTGTTACTGTCTGTAGCTGTATGCGATATATGCACTTGGTACCAGTGTTATAGGGGTATCTCAGACCTTGTCAGTCTTGTTTAGTATATGTGTATGTTACTGTACTGTTATATGTCCTTGTTACTCTCTGTAGTTGTATGTGATATATGCACTTGGTACCAGTGTTACAGGGGTATCTCAGACCTTGTCAGCCTTGTTTAGTATATGTGTATGTTACTGTTCTGTTATATGTCCTTTTTACTCTCTGTAGTTGTATGTGATATATGCACTTGGTACCAGTGTTATAGAGGGATCTCAGACCTTGTCAGTCTTGTTTAGTATATGTGTATGTTACTGTACTGCTATATGTCCTTGTTACTCTCTGCTGTTGTATGTGATATATGCACTTGGTACCAGTGTTATAGGGGTATTTCATACCTTGTCGGTCTTGTTTAGTATATGTTACTGTACTGTTATATGTCCTTGTTACTCTCTGTAGCTGTATGTGATATATGCACTTGATGCCAGTGTTATAGACGTATCTCAGACATTGTCAGTCTTGTTTAGTATATGTTACTGTACTGTTATATGTCCTTTTTACTCTCTGTAGTTGTATGTGATATATGCACTTGGTGCCAGTGTTATAGGGGTATCTCAGACCTTGTCAGTCTTGTTTAGTATATGTGTGTTACTGTATTGTTATATGTCCTTGTTACTCTCTGTAGTCGTATGTGATATATGCACTTGGTACCAGTGTTATAGAAGTATCTCAGACCTTGTCAGTCTTGTTTAGTATACGTATATGTTATTGTACTGTTATATGTCCTTGTTTATCTCTGTAGTTGTATGTGATATATGCAATTGACACCAGTGTTATAGACGTATCTCAGACCTTGTCAGTCTTGTTTAGTATATGTGTATGTTATTGTACTGTTATATGTCCTTGTTACTCTCTGTAGTTGTATGTGATATATGCACTTGGTACCAGTGTTATAGGGGTATCTCAGACCTTGTCAGTCTTGTTTAGTATATGTGTATGTTACTGTACTGTTAGATGTCCTTGTTACTCTCTGTAGTTGTACGTGATATATGCACTTGGTACCAGTGTTATAGAGGTATCTCAGATGTTGTCAGTCTTGTTTAGTATATGTTATGTTGCTGTACTGTTATACATCCTTGTTACTCTCTGTAGTTGTATGTGATATATGCACTTGGTACCAGTGTTTTAGAGGTATCTCAGACCTTGTTAGTCTTGTTTAGTATATGTGTATGTTACTGTACTTTTATATGTCCTTGTTACTCTCTGTAGTTGTATGTGATATATGCATTTGGAAAAAAGCAAGGTAATTTAATTTAACTCGCACTGTGCATGTGGGTATGAATGGCAATAAAGTTTAGTTTGACTTTGACTTGACTTGAAAGCATAACATATACATAAAAGAGTTTTAACTAAAATCACTTTCAGCTAACTAATGCAATAAAGCCTTCATCAGGTCTGTGACAAGAACTAAAATCAAGAAAAACACATAGTTGTCTAATCATAAACATAATCAAACTAGAACACTATAAATATAAACATACATCTGTCTAATAAGGGTCTATATTATGTGATCGAGCAATGAAATGTTTGAACACGTAATAATCGACCCCTAAATGTTGAACCGTCCAAATGTCGAACTGTTCAATGGAGATCTCTGTACAGTGCAAACATGGAAGTTTTCCATTGTCTGCACTGTAGTGCAATCTCATAGTAGGTATATTTAAGTAGTGGGGGGTGCAGGGGGGCTTGTCCCCCCTGCTTAGAGCATTTTTATGGTTTGTTTGGGTGTTTTTATGTTTTTTTTTTGTTTGGTTTTTTTTGCTGTTCGACTTTGCAGCATTTCTACATTTAGTGGTCAATTATTACGTGTTTGAACATTTCACTGTTCGATCACATAATATAAACGTGTCTAATAATATCTAGTAAATATCCATGCATGTGTATTAGTGTGCATAAAATACTAATTTATTAACAGCTCAGAAAAAAAATGTCAGTGCTTTTCAAAAAAAAAAAAATGTCATGACAGTTTTCATGTTTACAGCAAAAAACATTTATACAATGAAGACTAGTAAAAAAAAAAACACACATACACAAAAATACAGAAAACAGTGGATGAAGTAAATTAATAATGAATAAAGCTGTGCAGGTGTGTGCATGAACATCCACTAGTATGGAAAATGGAGGAATTATACCGATACTACATGGCAATAACGGGGGAATTACACCAATACTACGTGGTAATAACGTGGGAATTATACCAATACTACATAGCAATTGTGGCATGAAAAAACCCTGGTGTGATGCAATAAATCTAATCAAAGCAGACTAAACATATATATATATATATATATATATATATATATATATATATATATGTGTGTGTGTGTGTGTGTGTGTGTGTGTGTGTGTGTGTGTGTGTGTGTGTGTGTGTGTATATATATATATATATATATATATATATTTGTACACATTCTACATATCATTTTTATTATTATTGTTTGGTATATTTTTAGTACATAAAAATATTCCTCAAAAACTTCCCTAAAAAACCTTTACAGATTGTGTAGCAGCTTACTTAAATTCAACACACTCTTAACAGAGCAATAGCAGTTAAGTCCTGGTTTTCTGAATGCATTTAATTTCAACTGCCAGCATAATTATTTTTTCTCCAACACACCACTGACATCCCTTTCAGGTTCATGCATTTCTAGACAGTCCAGAAAGATAAATGTATAACCAGAATGTCTGGGGGTGTTCTAAGACGTGTTTGGATAAGACATTCCTCTGGCATTCATGCCTGATGTCAGAAAGATTACCTGAAATCCTCCTTTTCAGTTTATTCATAGTCTTACTCACATAAAATGCAGGTCAGTCATTACACATGGTCCTATATAGAACTTCTTCAGTATTACTATTTCCACCTGCTGAAGATTTCACTATCTTTTTAAGATAGAGGCACTCAAATGAGTCGCACTCCATCAAGCATTCACAGAATGTGCAGTTAGGTGGCCCACAGATTTTATTGCCCATGTCATCCTGGTGGTCCCTACTTTTCTTTCCCACATAGCTTCATATGCTTCTGCTCCTTTTTATTTACAGAAATAGGGTGATCTCCTAAAGCCCTTACATGGTGCTGATTGTCAGTGAGGGTGACCCAGTTCTCCTTAATAATGGCTCGAAATCCCAGGTGCAAGCTAGAATGCAACTGTCCTTATTTTTCTCTTCGTTTGGATTAGGGTGTCCTCGTTGCATAAGTCTACCAAAAGGTCTATTGCATTTAGGGTCATTTTTACCTACTGGACCAAAATGCAGGAGAACTTAACGACAAAATATGATTCTACACGTCAGGTTCATAAATGAAATCAAGAAAAAAAGATGATTAAGGCAGACAGTGAAACTAACACCAAAGGATCCTGGTACGGGCTGCCTTTATTAGGACAAGATTTGGATATGGATATCGCAGTGCCTGTGATAGCAGGAAGGGAGGTATTGACTTTTACCTCATGACAGGTTGACATTGAGGAAACCCCAAAGCTGTCTGACATTCGGGTAAGCAAGATAAGCTTTAAAGAGGCACAATGGGTGGGTTATAGCAGGGCAACGGGAATTGTATCTGGACCTGTAGGGCAAAAATGAATAAAATGTTCCTACTTTGTACCCCTACTTTGAGCTACAAAATGATTCATTGTACAGAGTAAGCAAAGACAGAAAATGAGTATGTCCACTGTTAGAATATGTCAGAAAAAACAGTGATAAGGTTAACACATAGCCGTATACTAGGAGGACACCTAGGAATGGACATGATTACAGCACAGGCCCTTGCAAGGTTTTACTGGACTGAAATAAGGAAAGAAGGTCAGAACTTCTGTACTGAATGTCAGAACATAACTCCCCAGACAAAAATGCCTTTAATCCCACTGCTTGTCATAGAGGTATTACTTGAATAGACTGTTACGGACTATGTTGGACCATTTGTAAAACCCAGCAATGGGTTTCAATGTGTCTTAGTTATTTTAAACTATGCAACTAAGTTTCTAAAATCCAGTAATGGGTTTCAATACGTCTTTGTTATTATAAACTATGCAACTAAGTATCCTGAGGATATATCTCTATATAAAGGTAATGCTGACTCTATAGCTAAGGCATTCATCTCAACCTCTTAGTGCAAGAAATCTGGCAAACCCTAAAATAATGATGTGACAAAGGCCAAAAATGGGATTAGATTTTAAATATTGCTCTTGTCAATATATAAAGTTGTTAGAAAAATAGGAGTTGTGCTAGCATGCATTTTCTGAAGGATCTGAAGTCTAAAAGTCAAATATATGACATTATTTAGTGACTTCAGTCCTCAATGATTTGTAAGAAAACCACAAATTTTATGAGGAGTAGAAAAATTGAGAGGTAAAAATCTGGATGTTCTGCAAAAATCTGGAAAGTTAAGAAGTATGATATAGGAAGTTAGCATTAATATTTAACAGGGTAGGTATATCTAGGGAAATACTCAGTGATGAGGAGATTCCATTGATATGAAGAATATTGCATCAATTGTGCCAAAGCTTTAAGGCCAAGCAATTAAAAACTCCATTGTACTATCCCCCGAAAGATGGATTAGTGTAACATTTTAACTAACTATTAAAATTCATGTTGAGAATAGGTATTGAGGAAGACAGTAAAAATGGAACCAATTAATTTCATAACTCATGTTTGCCATTATGAAGTACCATTCAACTTAAATAGGTCTTATTGAGTTATCATATGATAGGGACATTAACGAATTGCTAGATTTTGCCAAAAAAATTGAAAAGAAGAGAAAACCCCATTTAAAAGTCGCATAGAAAACTATTTCAACTTATAAGATAGGATGACAATAGTGATGCACATTGCAGAAACACATGAAAGTTGACCAGGCTAACCTGTAAGATGAGTATAATAGAAATACAAGAACCACTTACATCAACACTCTATATTGTTTTTTATTTTTTAGTCGCCTCAGCAGATAACAGGTATTTTGGATAATTGTCAGGGTCTACTTGATATAGCAGAATAATTAAATGATGTAAAATGCAGGATAGGACAAACTGTTGAGAAGGACAGAACAGATGTACAATACGAACATTCTAAAATAATGAAAAGAGGTACAGACTTTGGTAGTTAGTTTTCTGGCATAGGCTGATGGAATTGGTGAAAGAACAATGGCCTCTATGTGTATAGTGCAGTTATGGGATGTACTATCTAAACCAGAGAAGCAAAAGATACTGGAGTTTCTGTTAAGAAACAAGGAAATGTGTTTTAGAACTACCAGGCACAGCAAACCTGACTGAACACCATAATGAGACCATTCCAGTTGCAAAGATTAAGAGAACACCTGACAGAATATCAAAGTGACAGAGAGCGGCTGTGCAGGATGAAGTGAATAAAACATTTAGATTGAGGACTGTAATCATTCCAGAAAGATGAACATCTAAATTATAAACTTTGACAGCTACCCAATGCATATGATAGATGAATTCACAGAAAGGTTGAGGAAAGCAAGATTCTTAACCACATTAGACCTGACAAAGAGGTAGTAGCAAACCCCACTAACAACTGAAGCCAAGAAAAAGACAGCTTTTTCAACCAATGAGGATTATTCAAGTATACTGTCCTTTTTCTTTGTTTTTTTCTACATGGTACCCCTGAGATCTTTCAAAGATGAATTGGCAAAGTCCCAAAACCCTGTATCACATATACTGCTGAACACCAAGAAAATGTCATAGTGTACTTTGAGGAGTGTGACTCACATCTAGCTAAGTACAGGGTGTGTTAAATCCTGTAAGACCATAGAAACTGACAAACAATGTCTTCAAGAACAAGCTTGATAGGCCAAAAGTAAAATATTTAGTTTGTGTAATAGAAAAGGAAAGCTAGGAAGAGAAACAAACTGGCCTATTCAAGGCACTAAGAAGGAAGTGAGGCCTTCTTGTGATTCACTGGGTATTATTGGAAGTTTGTGCACCATTTTGCATTTATAGCCTGCCCTCTTACAAATCTGGCAAAACAGACATTTGTACTGAAGTTAAATGCAGACTAAAGGAAAATAATGACTTAAACAGCTGAAAGAAACATGTTGTACTAAACCTTTCATAACTTATACTAATGCATCAGAGGTAGGCCAAGAAGCACTGCTTTAACGCAAAGTATAATGGTTAAGATGTTTACCTCACAGTCAGAGGATACAGGGTTTGATTCTCAACTTTGAGGGAAATTAGTTAGGGTTAAAATGACCCACAAGTGCATCTAGCCTAGTACATACCTATGAACCCATGAACCTAAGAACACTCTTGATGCTTTTAAGTAACAAGCCAAGCAGATCTGATACCATGTAATCTAATATTGCAAAGGAATGCCAAGTGATCAGGTGGGTGATTTTAAGTATTATCTCCTGGCCAGGGACCTTCACATTAATCTGAAACCATGCTACCCCCACCCATCCCCAGTGCAGCTACACAAATTAAAGAATAGGAATACTAAACTTTTTGGGTGGGGGCACTTTCATTACAGCCTTCACTGTTAAACAACTGTTATGCTCAGCCCGCCACAATGCAAATAGCTTGTCCACAGTTCATGGGCTTGAAACCATTTGGTTCAAGCTGGGGGGAGCAATGGACCATAGTGAGGTAGATCTCCACATATGATGTGTAAAAAAACTGATGCTGAGTAAATAATATTCTAAATAGTATTTTGATATAATATGTTTGATATAAACTGTTTAGGGGATTCATTAACATGCATGTAGAAATCATGCAAATCCTACACACACCAGTCATATTAGCGTGATGAGCATTGGTTCTCATTGAATATTCAAGCAGTTAAGCAACTCTATACATTCAGCAGCACCTGTTCATGGCCAGAACACCTGCTGGCAGTCATGAACATCTCTACAGAGACTCAAGCACACAATATAAACACTATGTTATATCTACACCCAAGCCGAGTAAGTGAGACTGCACAGACAGCACAATACAAGTGTATCCAGATATAAGTTGATTATTGTACAAACAACTGTGATTAAAATATATTCTCGTCTATACAAAGTAATCCAGTCCACTTAGGAGACAAGTACATAAAAAGGTAATGCAGATAAAAGAAGTGAGAGAGACATAGCTATTGTGTAACAAAAGGGTAAATGTAAACAATGCAATAACAAACCATGAAAGTATAAACTTTATTACATAAACCTGGTAAGCGCTTTCATTCCAAAAGGAACTTCTTCAGAGGTTTTTAGTTAAAAGGGTAAATGTAATACGTTAAACTTCTTGAAAGTTCTGATTTGACCAGTTATCAAGAAAAGTGCTTACATTAGAGAATAGTGCATATTTTGCAGTTATTGCATGTCAGGTGTGTAATTGTAAATGTAAAAATGTATCATCCAACCATGTGTTGTATATTTATATAACATATACACCTATTTTATACAGTTATACAACCTGAATGGACAGTTCCAATTATGTATTTCATGAGGCATGCTCAGTAAATTGTGGTAATCACATGATTATATTGAGAATGCCTAGCGACCTGTGTGGCAGGTATATGTAACTACTCTGCCACTGTAATATATACTGTGGGAGTGAGTAAAGACAATTTTAAAATACATCCACATGACTGTTGTTAGACCATACATACTGGTTAAAGGATTATAAGGCCTAAGTTGTCATATGTGTGAGAAGGAAACAAGACTGGTGCTGTTATGACAGCGTACACAGCTGTGATAACATTTAAATATTGCGATGAATCATGAATATGGGTGTAATCATTCTAATAATAATAGTATTAGGTGATGTAAAATACGTTTTCTGTGTCAGCCTGCACGGTGTGACTGTTAGAAAGCTTTTGACTGTACAGGTATGCTGTGTATGTCTGAAGTAAAATACAGAACCACAACACACGTACAGTTACAGTGACTAGGATAAGAACAGAATAATGATCTGATATACATAACTAATAGCTGTTGCAAGTGCCACACCAGACCAATTGACATAAATAGGTGTATCAAAGTACACATGTGAATGCAGGATCCCATGATTTTGAAAATGGATATGTAGCTCTGAAGTGAGCATGCTAAAACATTAGTAAGACATGTATGACAATACAGTATCATACGTCACACCCAGGTGATACAGTAACATGTATTAATAAGTGACCTGTTGACAAATTACAACTCAGATACATGAACTGTACACTGGCCTGTGGCAAATTGTGTCCTCCTCCTGCCGTAGCTCAATAACTGCACTGTGGATGCTGGCAAAGCCAACCTTCCAAAGGCTAATTCTATTTTTTTTTGGAAAAAGAATAACACGTGACAAGAACTGTATCAGGCTATAGACTGAGTAATGTGCTTTTTGATGAATGACACGCATCTAATACATCATTATACAGGGCATGCTCATAAGGAAGTGCAGCAAAGACTAGTATAACAGTAAATACACAGCACAACACAAAAAGACAAGAAAGTATTATAACACGGGCCTTCATATTTTGTGATGATTTTTCAGCATGGCACACATGAAGAAATAATGAATAAGGTCTCATTTCCTATAAATCCTTGGAGTGAAATCAATATAATGAAATATGTACATAAATGTTGGAATGAAGTCATGCAATACAGATTTTTGTGGAAATTAATAATTCCTGCGAGCAATCACTGATATATGCAGCATGTATAGCTTTCCAGAATCGAACATATGCCAAGGATAGTTCTCAGAGAGAGAGGTGCATCAACCATTGATGACACAGAAAGAGGCACATCATATTTGTCATGAAGAACAGACATGAAGGGATCACATCACTATCCTAATGTAATGGGTATGGCTCCCCTCACATGGAGTGAGAGACCTGAAAAAATGTCCCTTACTGTGCCATATCTACAGCCATGGTTAAGCCACTATGGCCTGTCACAGTTGTCTGACAGACAATTGTTTTTAGATTCAAACCCCTGCTACTCATGTGCACACTCTACAAAGCTGTGTACTACCTGCATCCGCCACAGGAAACAATAAAGGAGACTAAAGTAAGAAATCCTTTTGATGTTAATGTATCCAGTACAAAATATTCTGAGGAATCAAAAGGATGTGTAGTAATGTTACTGTTCACACAATATCATAGCCCTATCATAGCCTGTAATAATCCACTTTTTACACTTTTCTGAGCCAAAAGAGATTCTGTGAGCCACTTGGGGCAGAGCCAGTTCCAGTCTTATTTTATCTCAGAAGATGTAGCTATTTTGGTAACAGCTACTGACACCATTTATTGGAATAACAGTCTGGTAGCTGGGCCCTTATTAAAGTCACCTATTGAACCCAACGCATATTTGAATAGCTTTCAGGGAAGACATCAGGATTTGAAAACACCTAGATTAAAGCTCTCTCCTCTTCGAGGAAAATTGCAAGGAAACTTCAAATGTGAAAGACTGAAATAAAAAGCAGGGTAAACATCATCATCAGGTGGCAAAACTTACCTCCTCCTCTTCCGCAGATGCAAAGTGGCAAAGAAGGTTTCCACTAGATCAGGGGGTTTGATTAGCAGAGAGGAGTTAATACCAGTCTGTCTATGCAAGCCCATTGGTTATTCTCTTCTTTAGTGTGTTGGAGAGACAATGATTTTCCTGATGAATCTGATCATCATTTTATGTGACTTGGTTTAAAGATGAGAAACTATAAAGTAGCAGCCTTAGTCTTCTTGCTGTATTACTTTGCTACATCTTAAACTTCACCTGGACCTGACTGAATGATGTGGCTGTTTAGATGTTGATTTAAAAGCTTCCAGGTAGTATGTGTATAGCTGCTGTGTTTACTGCACGAGTTTAACTTAGCATGCCTTAATTATGCGAGAACAGAACCTTGTTATATCTGATACTAGTGCGGATATGACAGCTCCATTGCTCACCTTTCTAAAGCCATGTTGCAATATTTTCTCCCTCCTTTATTTGCCTGAGAAAAGGGGGATTGACATGACTGATGTTATTTCCAAGATGAGTAGCCATATGGTTACATGCAGCCTTATGGGTTTATAGGTAAGTATTAGACTAACTGCCACTGTGAGCCATTTTAAGCCAAGCCAAGCCAATTTCCCTTGGTGAGAATCAAACCCTGTACTTCTTCTCTAAGTAGCTTCACATGACCTTGCCATCAGAAAATGACCAACACTACTTAAAACTGTTGGAGTGCCTACTAAACTATTTTAGATTTAAATTGCCACTTCAGTTATTACACTGTCTATATTGCACACTTAGTTATTACTTGTTGAGTCACAAGGGCACTATGAAGAGTACTAGATTGCAAGCAAAACCCCCACCAACTCCCTTAGAATGGACAAGCAAGTGGTCGATTCCTTCCCAGTACTTCCTGCTTAAGTAAGCCTTGTAAGTTATTACTTGTCGAGCAACAAGGCAGTAACTTTGTATTGTTTATAGTATTGTTCTTTTGCATGCCTAATTTTGAATGCACGTCATCTGAGCTGCCAGTTTATCGAAGTCAAAAGTCAAAGTAAACTTTATTGTCATTTAGGATGACACAAGTGCAGCCTAAATGAAATTCTGAGTATCAACTCATCAGAGAGTACACAGGAAGCAAGAATAACAAGAACAAACGTATAACATTTCAATTTTAAAAAGATATTCAATACAAGACCCACAGAAGGATAAATAAATCAATAACAACAGCAAAAGCACACAAGCCCCCCCCCCCAGACGGTAATAATAAGAATACTGTACACAGCAGCATGACAGAGTAGAATTGCACATGTTAAGATTGTCCTCCTTTGTTCATCTGCATCAGACAAACAACAGGCATTTGCACATGAAAAGGAAAATATAAAGCTACATCAAAGAATAAAAAAATATATTGCACACTTCAGCTGAGCAACATATTTGTTTATTTATTAATAGTGTAATTAATGATTAGATATCACTTTCCCGATAGAGTAAGGGAAGCTATGGCTGTAACAGGAGCAACCCCAAGGATAAGAACATAAGATGGTCATTGAACGGCCCAGTACCCTTAAGTTTTACTGATGTACCGATTTAAAGCGATGTATTCAGCCTGACCCTCTGGTCCCATTATGAACTTAATAGCTCACAGAAAATAAATGGAAATTAAAACCAAAGGAATCATGGAAGGGGAAAATGACTTGCTTTGGGCAAGCTTCAATTACAAATTTACAAACATAAAAGGGCAAAATGTCTTTCAGTCAGGGTGCCTTTGCTTTCATTTGTGTAAGTTATTGTGGTGAGTTTTTAAAGTATGCTATGTCCATTTGAGTGGGTGGGCTTAAAGCTCAGCATAGACAGCTTAATATGTCATCATGTGAGTCTTCAAGTTTGGAGATCTGTAGTTGGCATTTTTCTCTGATAGGTGATGTGTTGCAACCATTCTCCTGTTGGGTGTTTCAGGAGTATGGAAGAAGAGCTTCACATACAATATCTTAGTATGACACGGATTCTTGTCATGTCCTAATTGGGTAGGGTTGCTTGACATCACATGCAGCACCACACTTAGTGACAGTTAGCTCCTGCCCCCTATCAGTATGCTAAATTCAATGGATATTCACTACGTAATTACAGCATTATGAAGAGTACTAGATTGCAAGCAAAACCCCCACCAACTCCCTTAGAATGGACAAGCAAGTGGTCGATTCCTTCCCAGTACTTCCTGCTTAAGTAATTTAGTGGCAGAACCATTAATCAATCTCGACAAATCTGTATATCAGTCAAAGCTCCATCCCTCTATGGCATGGAGTTGTTTTATTACAACTGATGGTGTTACAGAATTTCAGTCTCCCTCTATGGCATGGAGTTGTTTTATTACAACTGATGGTGTTACATAATTTCAGTCTCCCTCCTCAGTTTATGTCCTCCATTGCAGATACTTATGGAGGAATCTTTTACCATGGTGAGGTAAGACCCTATACTTCAGATTAGTTCAGAGTAAGGTGGAAAGTCCAATAGGGATGACATCTTCGCCTTTTTTCTATTATGGTCCAGAAATTCTTGGTAACTCTACTAAGATCAGTGCTGTGTTTCAAATTTCCACAAATGCCCTTCTCATTGAAAACATTGATTTTTGCTTACAATTTAAACAAAATGCTCTTTTCTGCCCTCCATACGCAATCCCCCCTTAGGTATAGGCATGTGTTGGATGCATTTACAGTAACTTAAGGGAATAAATATGTCTACAGTATTTTTTTTACATGCTGCCTGTCAGCCTTTGAGTTTTCCACCATCCATTGCTCCCCACCAACCCAGTCAGTGAGAGCCAGTCACAGAAACCATCGTTCAAACAGCCAACGGAACAGAGGTTTTCTGTTTTAGCCTTTAAATTCCTTGTGCATGCCCATAGTGTTCAATGTTTTGGCATACAGTAGGTCTTGTATGCTATATAATCTTGCTTCCACTTCCCACTGTAGCCACCCCCCATGACCCTCCATCTACCATCCTTGCAGGCAGTAACTCTTTATTATCTGCAGTCTTCACCAGATATTTTACCATGTAGCATTTGCCCAGACACAACCTCCCCACCTTCGTTCCTTAGGTGAGCAGACCTGTGCCTCATCATTCCTCTCTCATTCATGCCAGCTCCAAGTGATGCCAAGCTGCCTGTCAAACTATGGTCACTAGGTCACATTGAAGGCTTTATTCCTCTGCACCAACACTGCTGCATATGGTCACTAGGTCACATTGAAGGCTTTATTCCTCTGCACTAACACTGCTGCATATGTTCACTATAGTCACATTAAAGGCTTTATTCCTCTGCACCAACACTGCTGCATATGGTCACTATAGTCACAGTGAAGGCTTTATTTATCTGCACCAACACTGCTGTGTATGGTCACTATAGTCACAGTGAAGGCTTTATTCCTCTGCACCAACACTGCTGCATATGGTCACTAGGTCACATTGAAGGCTTTATTCCTCTGCACCAACACTGCTGCATATGGTCACTAGGTCACATTGAAGGCTTTATTCCTCTGCACCAACACTGCTGCATATGGTCACTAGGTCACATTGAAGGCTTTATTCCTCTGCACCGACACTGCTGCATATGGTCACTAGGTCACATTGAAGGCTTTATTCCTCTGCACCAACACTGCTGCATATGGTCACTAGGTCACATTGAAGGCTTTATTCCTCTGTAGCAACATTGCTGCATATGGTCACTAGGTCACACTCAAGGCTTTATTCCTCTGCATCAACACTGCTGCTTCTAGAACCGTTATTTCTGAGAAAACATTTGCTCCATCTTAAGAAGTTTTGCAACATTTTGGATTTATGTGAAATATGCAATTATATAGTATTTGTGGTTGCAGACATCTGTCTCACCTGCATTGAAAATATCTTAAATGTCATTCTAGGTGGGATGCAATACATTCAGAAAGCTCTTCTTGATACTCTTAGGATTTTCCCATCAAGGGTCATACTTAGCTGGTTCATAGGCATTTAATAGACTAATGGCCACAAGGCCCTTTTTAAGTCTAGCCACACATCCCAAATCTCTGACAAGTTCTGGTACCCTTGATAAGTCTAAGAAATGTCTTGAGAGATGAAACATTTACAAGCAGGGGCATGGAAGATGAACCATTTATAGGTTTCCTGTGTCCATTAGAGACATAGGTGCCAAACCAGGGATGAATTTCCTGTTCCCCATCCAACTGTGCAAGTTACACTTGAATTGAGTTAGGGAAGAACTCTGCTTCACATGGATAGGGAGCCTGTTCCAGTGAAGGGGTAGTCTCTGGAATACACACCTGTCTCTACAACAGGTCCTATTTATATCACAGACAAGGTTTAAGTCTTTAGAATGGGTAATTCTGGTGCTGTTTGTTTTGTGGATATGCAAAAGATCTATCAGGGCGTGGTCTGACAATGCCTTGTATACCAGGCATAGATCTCCCCTCAACAGCCTCTGAATGACAGAATATAGGGATAGGGCCTTGAGACAGTCTACAAAGGACATGTTTCTTACACCCTGTATTCTTTTAGTGATGCACCTCTGTGGATGTTCCAATTGCTGGATGTGCCTGGTTAGGTACATACCAAAGGGGGCATTGTACTCAATGATAGGAAAGACGACTGCTGAATGCAGTGGAACAATGACTTCCTTGGACTTAGATGCCATACCTTTGCTTATAAGTTGCACAACATAGAATGATTTCCTCACTACTGTAGACACGTGATGATCAAAGGTTAGATTACTGTCTATGTGTGTCCCCAAGTCCCTGACTACTGGGTCAGCTGTTAAGGGTGTGCTGTTGATATGATAGTTACCAGGAGTGGATGACTCCCTGAAGGATACTATTATGCATTTCTTTGCATTTAGTTTTAGTCCATGCCTTTGACACCAGTTATTGGTCTGTATCAGCCCTTCCTTGAGAACATTTGTGTCAGTGGAGTAATCTATGACTGCTCTAATTTACAGTCATGCCATTGCCATTGGCCTTGACTTCAGAGAAATAAATATAAAAATGGAGCAGTCCCAGAACCTATCCCTGATGGACTCTGCTTGTGACTGACCTCTTTGTGCAGGTGGACTCCCCTATTCTAACTTCCTGGCTCCTATCTGTGAGCCAGCTGGCTATCCAGCAGGTGACATAAGGGTTTATACCTAACCTCTCAACTTTGTCAACAATGCCTGAGTTGAGTATTGTGTCAAATGCCTTGGCCAGGTCAAGGTAGGCAGCGTGAACCATTTTGTCCTCATCCATTGCTTTGGTGACCTTCTCAAAGAAGTTCACTAGGTTGAGTAGGCATGACCTACCCTTGACAAAACCATACTGGGTTGGGTCAAGTATCTGGATGTTTCTTTTGTCATTAGTGATCCTTTCCATGATAATTCTTTCTACGACTTTGCATATGAGACTAGTGAGACTTATGGCTCTGTAGTTTCCAGGGTCTGTCAATGACCCACCTTTGTGCAGAGGGCTGACTGTTGCTGTTCTCCATTCATTATGCATGAAGCCTGTTTGGAACCTACAGTTAAATAGCAGTTGCAGAGGGCCTGATAGATCATGTTTCATGGCATTTTAGAAGGCATCCTGGGATATTTCCTGGGCGTTAGGGACTTGTTCCCTAGTGATAGCAGGGAAAGCTATATTTGATGGTATTTCCTGAGGGAAAGTTGAGGGAGAAAGAGAGGTAAAGTTAGAGATGAATTTGTTGGCCAGTAGGTTTGCTATATCTTCTGTCTCAGTATAGGTGGCTTCAGTAACAATGAGCTCTGCACATAAATGTATATTGCCTGTGAGGTTGTGAACATAGCTAAAGAATGCCTTGTGGTTGTCGTTGGAGTGGGATACCAAATTCACTTCAAATTTGGCTTCTGAGTTGCTTGTTTGGTTTGATGAGAATGCTTTTGTCCTTCTGGATGCTGTACCTCCTAATTTTTGCCACAATTTCCCTCCTCCTGTTATACGGCCTGTTGATGTTGTGCTTCCGCCAGGGGGTCTTGTCTTTTGAGTTAGTTCTGTACTAATTCATGGTAGGTGCAGCTGCCTCTATGCAACTATTAACATGCTTCTGTGAACAATTCCACAGATGCAGCAGTGTTCTCAGGGTTTATGGGAAGCTAATTTTGCCATGTTATCTCATAAGTGTAGAAAGTTAGCCTTAGAATAGTTCCTTAATATTCCAGGATCATCTGGGATTCCAGTTTTTATTTTTACTTCAAAGGACACCATTTTGTGGTCAGACCTTAACAGAGAAGACATTACAGTAGAGGGTGTGCAGCACTCTCCCATATTAGACAGATGGTACAGTGGTGCAGCATTAGCATTGTTGCTTCACAACAAGAGGTTCTCTGGTTCAATTCTCAGCTGAGGTGCCTTCTGTACAGAGTCTGCATGTCCTCCCTGTGTTCGTGTGGGTTTCATCCAGGTGGTCCGGTTTCCTCCCATGTTACAAAGACATGTGTCTGGAGCATTTCTCCCTGGGCCTCCACTGAAAATTAGCTTTGTTTCATGTCGGACTTTCCCAGTAAGCAAATGTTAAATAAATAAAATAAAATTAGTGAGGACTAGTTCCTGTATGTTTGCATCCCCGGTTGCTGTATTGACAATCTGGTCCAGGAAGCTTGTGTTTACAAAATCCAGGAATCTCTGTGCCTGTATATTTGGTGTCATATATGATTCCTAGTTATTAGTGGGGTAATTAAAGTAACCCATGAATATGGTATTGGGCTGGATGGTGAGTATTTCCAATAAGTTAAAATACATGTTACGGGTTTCCTGGTTCATACAGGGGGACCTATAGCTTGCACAGAAGTGGTGTGGGATTTTTCCTATGGTGACTTGAATGTGGAGAAGCTCAACTGCATAGTCCTGTTTGACCAGCCTTGAGGTATATTTATTTTGGATGTAAATCAAGACATGTCCACCTTTCATAGAAGATTACTAGACTAAAGGTTTAAGAGCCATTACAATCCTAGCCAGTATAATTCGATATTACCCAGTATGTGATGCCTAGGGGCATGAAGATGGCATAGGTTTATGCATATGCCTGGAGAATTTTACAACTTGCCCCTGTCCATATTATAACATTTGTAGTGCTACTGTGTTAGTGTATAAATAATGGTAAATAAGTAGAACCGGCCACATTTATTTGATTACCCCCGGGATTCATGAACCTTGCGCCAGGCGCCAGCATAGCGTCGGCGTTATAACGCCAAATATGGCTGCTGAGCGATTCAGGTATGAATGAATTCCACGTGCACTACCGGCGTGCGCCGGACCTTCTCCGCCCCCGGCGTAGGTATGCAAAACACACTGTGTGTGGTATTGCACCATGCAAATGAAGGGAAATAGCGATCCACGAAGTGGCGCAGGCGTAGCGTAAGGGCACGGCAATGTAAACCAAAAAAAACGGTTTACATTTACCCAAACATGACCGAGGAGTAACGGAAGGCTGTCAAAGTCAGGTATCATACAGGTGCAATATGCCAATGGGGAAAGGCACCGAGAATGTCCAAAGAAAATATGCACAAAATGTAAAAAACGACATAAATGGCATGTACGTAGAAAGCACAGCAGACCCCCCAGATATGTGCACAGAAGTTGCAAAGCAATGAAATAATATGACAATGTCCTAAAAGAGCAGTATACCACACATCAGCTGCACAGCCACCACACACCATAGTATGTATGTAAAGCTTCAACCCCAGCGCAATGGTTGTCAAGGAGTGGTGGCAGTGTTCGGCGCCGTAACCATGTATTAGCAGTCAATTCCATGCAAATGAGGCAGATAATAGTGAATCGCAAAAACGGCGCCGGTGTAAGGATGGAGCAAACGGCGCAGCGGTACTACACCGAGGAGTGGCCTACACGAGATACATGTCAACCACAGAGGGGTGTGCCACTGTAGGAGGAAGGATATTGGAGGGCAGCAAATCTGGGCTGTACAATGCACATCACAGCATCAGGACTGGCGTGTGAGGAAATAGATGCGCTGAGAGTACATAATGCGCGCACAGATGTATGTGCACGAGGATGACTACGTTCCCCAAACCAGTCATGTGACCGCCTCCCCGTCAACAACCACGGATATAGGAAGGTAATGCGGAGAATACGAGGAAATGCGGAAGCAGTGTAAATGGAGCCGTAATGAGCAATCAACACCAATCAATCCAGGAAGGGCAAACGGTGGCAGCTGACAACTCTGCATGCAGACTCATGCATAACGGGAAAGGGGAGGCATATGAATGCATAGATAGTAGGGGATGTAGTAGAAATGCAAAGAGCAAAGAACCGAAATAGCACAGCCAAGTACAGAGGTAGCATAACTGCGGCTGCAGATAAAATGCATCATATGCCATGTGCCTGCAGGATGCAGTAATGTAAGATGCAAAGCTAAGGCAATGCAGGCAACTGTAATGTAACACTAAAGGCAATACCGTTGCAGTTGCAACCGTAAAACACCGAAAATAATCCATGGATACGGCTGCACAGACACACCCAATGACATCACCGGGTATACAGCACAACAGTATAAAGTGTGAATGCACACAACACACAGTGCGATTTCCCAAACGCCGCACCGTAGGGTGTAAACAGACGGGGAACTTTTAATATGTATATGCTGGGTGCCGCCGTGGCCGTGATGCATAGGTATGTGGCAGAGACAGACGGAGTTGCGGAGGACGGTGCCGACAACTACCGTAGGCCTCACAGGAGAAGGAGAGTGTTCAGACCAAGGGTGACCTACCAGGGGCTGCAAGACCTGGAGATAGTAGAGCGCTACAGGGTGGACAGGGACACGTTACAGCAAATAGTGGAGCTGTGCCGGCCACGCCTGAGAACAAGAGACAACAGAGGGGAGCCCATCCCAGTGGACACAAAGGTATGTGTGAGCTTGCGAATACTGGCTACAGGTACCTTTCAAAGGCCAACCGGGGACATAATGGGCATCTCACAGGCATCAGCATCCAGGGTACTACACCAGTTCCTGGATGCCATGTTACCACATGCCCATGAGTACATAAACTTCCCCAGATCTCAGGAGGAGTTGGCTAGCAATATGCGCCGCTTCCACCGTGTGGCACAATACCCGGAGGTACTGGGTGCGATAGACTGTACGCACATAGAAATTAAGTCACCACCCAGGGAGCAGGGTAGACGCTACATAAACCGCAAGGGATACCCCTCCATCAATTGCCAGGTCGTGTGCAATGCGCAGGGCATTATCTTGGATGTGTGTGCTGGCAGCCCTGGAAGCTACCACGACTCCCATATCTGGCATGCCTCACAGCTGTATCAGGTATTCGCCAGGGGGGACATCACACAAGGTCACCTTGTGGGGGATGCTGGCTACGCACTGGAGCCGTGGTTGATGACACCCATCAGAAATGCACACACACACATGCAAGAACGCCATAATGAGGCACACGCACAAACAAGAATAATCATAGAGCGTGTGTTTGGGATGTTGAAATCATGGTTCCGGTGCTTGGATACATCCGGTGGAGCCTTGCAGTACTCTCCAGGCACATGTGCCCACATATCCATAGTATGTTGTATGCTACACAATATGATTCTGCGGAAACAGCTGCTGCAGGGACATAATGCTGGAGTGCCACCAAGCCCGCCACAACTGCCAGGGCAAGCACAGGCACAGGGCGTTCAGCACCATGGACACACTGAGCCAGCCCCAGTAGGTAGACAGAGGTGTACCCAATATGCCTACGCCCTGGCAAAGAGGGAACGCATAGCACATACTTTGACAGTGTAGGCCCCATGGACTGACACCCCCTGACCTGCACACACAGTAAAATGGACGCCACACAAACATGTCCGCCCGTAATGTGTACCGTATGTGTGGACGTATGTGTGACTCCAACAAAGGCACCACCCAAACATTGCGCACCCAATAGCCAGCACAGCATGGAACGCCAACACCTCGAACGCACGCCGGCTCCACAGCAGACGGCGTAGCCGTATGCTGCCACATTCGCCGCAAGTCGAATACATATGTACTTATGTGCATACACAGATATGGAAATAGATATCAGTACACACGTAGAAATATATGTACACATACACAGATATAAAGTACAACAGGTTAATATGGAACCCAGGGATGCAAGTTGACAGATAAGTAAGACGTGATATCACCACATAGTAAACATAGTGAACGTCAACCCAATCATCCGGGAGGGTGGCCAGAGCAGGGAACGCCAGCCATGGAAATGTTAACCTGCATCAATGTATATCCGCGGGTTGGGATGATCGCCAGGCCATGGTACAGCAACGTGATATGTGCGTGTCATATCCATAGGATATGACTGCGGAGGTACACATGGCCGCCGGCGATGCGTCCAACGTAGGTATTGTGTTCAACCATCGGTGCGAAAGCGGCAATCATACCTGTCAAGTGTACGTCATTATGAGGAACGTACCTTAGTTGGGGTCTAAAATAGTTCATGTTCCGCGAAGTTCCTCAAAGTTCCACATTGAAATAGTCTGTCACACACGCAATGTTAGGAATATATTTAAATGTAACCTGGTAAATATCAATGAAACATATGAATTCAGTAAAGGTTCTTCCTTGTACGTAAACCAGCATATTTCAACCACCCTATGACCTTCTTAGCTGAAGTTGTTAGTAAGCCATTAGTATGTGTTTCACATTTTGCCCATGTGTTACACATTATGAAGGTGTGTGTCCCTCATTCTGGGAATGGAAGGCTGAGAGCTACGGCGGGAATATGTGTATGTGTGAGGTGAGTTTGTCGTGTGTCGCGCCGCGTGTGTGTAATGTGTGTGCCACTGTAAAATGTGTATGTAGGTGACATGTCACACGTGGAGTGGAATAGCATGCATAGGCATACAGTACAGGAACCATAGGCATATGTATAGCAGTGCCCAGAAAGTAGTACTGACAGCCCCTCAGTGGCAAGGCGCATGGCGACGTAAAACGATGCAAAGCGGAAATGTCCCAGAATGTACCACAGGCCCATAGCCAACAGGAGATGCAAAGGACGCATGTACAAACTATGACCGCATGTATGGCGGCCATATGGTAGACTCAACAAGACATGTCGGCAACGTTACACAGCACCAGGCATGTATGGTGAAGATACGCTGGTGTTATCCCGGCACCGATCGTGGCCACGTACCGACATGGAAAGACCGCAGTGTGTTCCACGACTGTTAAGTAAGCAAGCGCCACATGAATAGGAGCCAACCGGTAGCGTACAGGTCGTTCCAAGTACAGGGCCACAATCACCGTAGCTATCAGTGACAAAATGCCAATGGATAGTAGGCACGTACGAACATCCGCAGATATATAACCGATGTGAAGGAGGAATACGTGCAGGAAGCACACACGCAGGCGACACCGACACCACACGACATCAACAAAACAAACACTCCCAGAACAACAGACAGGTAACCTGCAGCTCCCCAAGCAGGGATGGAGCACACACACAAGCATATCGTGTATGTATAAATGCAAGACCCACACCCCGTACCCGTCACCCATATCCGCAGATATACCCCATCGCACATATCAAAGGGATACCAGCCGAAACCCTAGCAAAAACATACAGGCAGTCAATGACAGCGGCATACCCGCGACAAGCCGCGTGGGAAACACTAGCAGCAGCCAATGCTTCCCTGCATCCGTTGTGTACAGGAATATAACAGCTATGTTACACATCTAAATGCACAACGCCAACGACAGACAGACGCCGCCAGGACACGGACACCCATGTGTCGAACAAAATATCATACCCAACACACACAATCCACGGCTAACACAGCGATATGTACCTGACACCATACATAGCGGATGCAGTCAGACAAACATGATACAATACATACCATCCCCACGAAGGTAGTGCAGATAACCAACGGCCACACGAGGAATGAACCATGGCCTAGTTTTGCGCATAACGTACGAATGGAGGAGAATCACCGCTGATATGCGCATAAGTAAACACCGAGGAACAGCTATTGGCGTGATGAACCCACATGCCTCAGGTGACGACGAATAAAAGGAAGGCTCCCTGGATATTCAAACCGTATGTTCATACCGAACTGAGATTTAATACAAACCAAGCAAGAGGAAGATATCTAGAATACAAAAGCAAAGGCTGGAAAGGTATGTTTAACCCACGATATGTACTGGTGTGTAACGCATGATACGTATGATGAATCTGCACTGTATGTGAACGATGTATGTAAGTAAAGATACCTGTCCATCAGGCAGACAGTGGTGAAAGGTGGTTATGTAATGCTAAGCCGCGGAGCATACCAACGTATGTGGACAACGTGTGCACAGCAGTGGGACAACATGTACACAGCCGTGATAACCCAAGGTCCCCAATAGGGATTTCAAACACAGAACAATGACACCAGCCACGCTGATGCTGTCAGTGGATATCGAACAATGAAGTGCCACAGCAGGGGATAGGACATGTATGTATAGTGTCACAGCACACATGTGCATGGGCATATACCGTCGATGCCATACGGAATGTGCGCACGACGTGCACGTATCCCTCGCAGTAGGGGTGACGATGTCAATTATGTGTAATGCAAAGCTGTCATGATGGATATGTTCAGAAATCATAGACAGTATCACAGGCATAGCATGCATGATGGAGGGATGGACTAATGTTATGTACATAAACAGGATATGTATGGCCTGCACATGTGGGACAGAGTAGTAGCAGAATAGGTACCCGAGATGGAGTGAACAGCAAGTAACCATGTGCAAACGTTCCGTAGCAGGTGCAATGTGTGCAACAATGATGTCCGGCAGGGCCGTGTGTACACATATGTGCAATGTACACAGTAGTGTCAACCCCCCCCATGGTAGTGTCCACTGAACGGCAGAGGTGGATGTCAACTGTATGTTTATACAGTACTTCCGCTGTGGTGGTAGCATGGGTCCGTGTCACCCTACCAGTAAGGGAGCTATCACATGAGTAGTGACACAGTGTGTCCCTGTAGGATGTGCACAGGACCTATGTCCCACAGCACGGTGTGTGTCCAGTCTGTGGAGGTCACACAGACGCCCAGGCTGAGCAATGTGGCATGTGTGCACACATGCAGGAGTGGCCCTCCCACACTGCCCACTGCAAACGCCATGTAGGAGTACTACATGCATCGGTAATGTGGAGAACATGGCGCATGGCAGAGTAGAGGACACCCCTGTGTTACTGGTATGCAGGTGAGCACAGATGTGTTCCACGACTGTCATTTGCATGTGTAAACAGTCTGAGCCGGGCAGACATCACGGCATGACTATACTGAGACATGTCAAGGTGTATCCATTGTGTAAGGTACACCACAGATGTGGTATTGTAACACTGCCCGCGTGTACATGTGTGTATGGCACAGGTACAAGGGCAACCAATGTATCAGCCACACATACGGTCCAGAAATGCGTGGCCCTGCACATGTGTACCCATGCCATAGTGGAATATGGCAACCACAGCACCATGTGGGGCATGTGTGTGTACAGCAACCATGTACAATGTGATATGCATGTATAGGGACAGTATCCATGAGATACACAGTGCTTGACTGTCACTATGCAAAGGTGATGTGTATGCACTATGTGTGATGTAACTGATGCAATGATATCCACATGATATATCTGCCACACTGACACCTGTATGGTTGTTAGCAATATGACTAGGATGAGCTAGAATGCTGCCAGGTATGTAGATGTGGTATATGTAGGCATGGACAATACTCTGTGACAGCATGTAGTGTATGTAAGTAAATAGTGAGCATGAGGGGCCACATGACTGAGGACTGTGCAATGTCACATGTACCTGACTTGTTGTAGTTAGCATGATATGCCTGCGCCACTGTGTGACCTGTACAGGAGACACATGGCGTAACATCCTGAGACATGGGGTACGATGTGATGCTGGATGCGTACATTGGCAATACCATAAAGTGGAATGGCGCTGAAGGGCAAAGAGCGGATAGTGCCTGATTTGATACCATCTGTACCACACCAACCACCCATGCAATGGTATGACAGGTGGCCAGCATGTGGATGTGGTGTGCTGTGGTGCACAGAAGCCCAACAAGGGTGCCAGTAAAGGCATGGAGGTCATCATTGAGTGTGTGAAGCATGTATGTGAGGATGTGGCCCAGTGCCATACTGAATGGCCCAGTCATGGGTGTACAAATGCAGCCCAATACGTGCAATGCAGTACCACCCATGTGTAGTGTGATAGATGTGGTAATGTGGTGGTCAGGGTACACAACATACATGAACGGGCTAGCAGTCAATGCAGTGTGCTGCTGCAGAGACATGTAACAGCCAGGTTGGCGGGATACAACTACTATGGAGATTGGAGGTGACATTGGGACCGTGTTCTAGGACATAATGTGTGCATGGCAGTACTATGTATGTGTCCACAGGGCTAACACAATGTCCAGCCATGGATTGGAACCCTGTAGTGAGTGAGACTGTGTATTGTTGGTGCCTGGGAGGTATGATCTGTGTACAATCTGGACTGGCAGGTGTGCCATGTAGGGCATGGAGGCAGGTCCCAGGCACTGCAGATTAATGACATGCGCGCCGTACTGTGTGTGCAGTGCTTGTGTACAGCACAGTGGAGGGGGTAAGCATTGTCACACATCACTGCATGCTGTGCCCACCTGTGACAGCCCTGCCGGAGACAGACATGTGACAGTGCTGCACAGGCAGCATAGCATGTGAAGATGGACATGTGGGCTGCACACCTTAGGCAGATGTCCACAGGTCATGTGTGCCACGGTAGTGTGGTTGAACACGACCATCAGACTGGACAAACACCACATGCCTGCATAAGTACAGTATGACCATAGTCAACAGTCCCAGTGACAGAGTAGGGCAATGTCCAGTATCCCTGCGTGCAGACCACTGGCTACTGGACACCTGGCTAGACACACACATCCGGAGGTTTAATTCACCATTGAGCCATCACATGTGCCAGTCTATGTGGGCCGTACAATGTCATCACAGGGTGGCCGCAATAGCAGGTGGCAAGGCAGACACGGTGTACCAGGTGATGTCTCATGTGTGCATATGTCAAGTAGCACAGCCGTTCACATGTCTGCAACATAGTGGTGCACGATGTATGCTGTTACAGGATGTATGGAACTGCACTGTCACCCACTACAGGGCCAGCTGACACAGGTGTGTTGTGACAGGTGTAACTCATGTTTGCACAGGATACACACTGCTGTTGTAGGCAGCCATGCTGGTGGCTACCAGTGATATATGCAGTGGTCATACAGACATACCGCACACAGTGTTCATATTGTAATGTCCATCGTCGTGGATGATGTGCTGCTATGTGAATGTAGGTGTGTGTTGTGAATGTTACACATCCAGATGACACCATCTGGCGCAGTCATGGTCGTAAACACCATTACACACATCTACAGCAGTCAGAACCCAGTCCTGACAATGTGTGTCAGTCACCCTCTTACTGTGTGACATATGTGCACATGGTGGAACACCTCCCACTGTCATCTAAGATGGCTACATGATGGCTGGAATGTGATGTGGAAATGTACAATGCTGGTAGGCCAAGGAAGTACCAGGAATCACAGCACATAGCACCTGCCAGGGCTACAGTGTATGCATGGATGTGTGATACCTGCATGCACCAGACACACCCTCAGCAAGCAGCGTACAGCATACCTCGCTTGAGGACAGTGTCCACACCATGGTGATAAACATGTTGAATGTCCATATTCACACAGCAATGACATATGGAATGGACAGCCACCCTGCCAATACCGTCAACCCCCAGGTGGATCACAACCCAGTGCCATGTATGTGGCATACCCTGCCATATCATGCAGACCTGACCAGCAAGGCTGCATGAGCTATCACAGTCCTACATGGTGCAATGGACAAAAGGCACTCTCACTATCAACCATACACAGCAGTAATGTGGCGGTTATGCACCCTGTCGTGTCACAGGTGCTGTGTGATGCTCTGCACAATGTGTGTGTGTACATGCTATGCATGGCCTTTCCTGCTAATGTGTCATGGTTACACATTGCTCCATGTCTATCACATGTGCAACACAGGTGAGCTGTGGCAAGTTGTCCAACACCCGTACAGTGCTGTGTGGAAGTACATGGCACAACACATGCATGTGCAGGTGTCCATGTGTATGTGTACAGTGCCGCTGCTGACGTTCACAATGGACACAGACGTGATGTGTACTGACATATACACAGCGTCCAGGTGAACAGTAGCACCGACGTCACATGGGGACCTATGCCAAGTGATATGGACATAGGTGCAGCCAGGTACACATGTCCACAGCAGGCTAACATCTACATGGTGTGTGTACAGTGTGATGGGGTGGCACACAGATATGATGTGACACCCACTGCTCAATGGTGTGAAGCCAGAAGATCGGCTGTGTCACTGCCACGATGCCTTTCACAGATCACTGTGCAGATGTCGTACATGTCATAGCAATGTATTTCCAACAGTATGCCAGCACAGCAGTGTGAATGTGACCTGCCACCATCATTATGTCTTCCAGATAATGCCACGTTCCCGGCTTCCACCATTTACTCGACAGGAGGAGGAGGTGATAATTTCATACCTCCATAGTCACCACGATGCGCTATTTAGCCATGTGCCACAGCAGGCACACGAACGACAGCAGATGTGGGAGGAGATGTGCAGGAGGGTGAACAGCCTGGGCGGCTACAACCGCAGCTATCAGCAAATCCGCAGGCACTGCACAGACCTGATCCGGCATGCAAGACAGCGTGCCGCTGCAATCGCCAGGCAACAACGTGGGACAGGTGGTGGGCCACCAACACAGCCCCCACTCACAGCCACGGAGGAGCTCCTGGCCAGTCTGGGGACACCCACGGAACAACACGCAGGAACACATGCGTCCATCATGGAGGTGGGTGTCTCCCGAACTATGAGCCTGGAGCCGCCTGGTAAGTCAGTGCTGCATGTTTGTATGATAAGCGACGTGGGTGTGGGTGTCATAGTACAACACATGATATAGCAATACATGCCAGGTATATGGCCACACAAGATGCAAACTATAGTATGCTATGTTGTGTTAGCAGACATGTGCATAGCACATGCTAACACACAGATGCATGATGTGACATGCACAGTGCTGACCGTGGAGATAGTAATGGCTAATGTGTATACCTTTGTGTAACCCCTTTACAGGTACGTCTGGCGTGTCGCAAGGACAAGGGTCTGTTGCAGGTAAGTCTGTTGCTAGTCAAAGGCATGATCTGCTGTATTGATATCCCCCATGTGTCCAGGCATGACATGCTCACCTGTGTGTGCCCCAGTCACGGAAAACAGGTTGCACCACCCGACACACACACCACCCATGTACAGTAGATACAACCGTTAGCGTAGAGTGGCATGACACCACACAACCTATTGGTGTGTTACGTGCATTCAGCTATGCATACAATGGTGTAGGTGTTCCACAATGGCTGCATGTGTAGTATGCATTGGTATGGCAGTGCAGTATGCACACAGTACCACATAGTGAGCTGTGATCTGGCCAGAGCACAGGTGTTACCAATGTGACCCATGCCCCTGCATCGGGTGCACGTTGTGACATGGCACATGCCATGTCCCATGCACGTGGATGTCTGGCTGCAGCATTGTCACACCATGACATGACCTATGCACAACATAGCAGACATCCACACTGTCAGCATATCCGTAGGGAATGTGACACCTCACACTAGTATGGTTGTATGTCACATGGGCCACCACAGGGCCGTATGCACGATGTCTACCACACACAATTGTCAATGACTCAGACAGACAAGGCCATGGTCGATACCTACAGGCATGTTGCCACACAGCACATCCACAGTGGGTAGTCACCGTTGCACCCTGTACACACATAGTGGGTTCATCACTGTAGTGGACCCCCTGGACATCCGATGTAGTACACCAGTGACATGGAATGCCTCTCCACAGCTACTACAGGTGCCTCCAATGTCCACCATATACGTGCTGCTGAGCAGCTGAACTGACTTACAGACATGGCAATGTAATGCGTCCAGGTCACGCATCGCACAGACACATAACTGTGTCCTGCTACCGTGCAGTGGCACAGAGCCTGCACTCCACACTGTATAGCTATGTACACAGCTCACAGCAACCGTACCTGCACAGACATCCCTGTTACCCATACATTGTATCTGTAGACTGTACACATAACACTGCACCGTGACAGCCGTTGTGATGTGGTGCATGCGGTGGGACACCATCGTCACATGTCCACATGATACCGCACATGTTTGCGGTGTACATTACATAGTGTCGGCAGCCATGTGTACTCTAAACTCGCCCGTGGCCACACGGTGTATCACGCTGATGCATGCAAACTACCATGAATGTGTGTACTGCATGCCTACTAAAAGACACCTGCCTGTTGTACTGTTCCCACCAGGGCAGTGTACATACTGCCACTATGAATGTCTGGTCGGCATTCACTGGTCTGTGTTGTGTGAATGCTGCATGCCACCTGCATTATCACATGCATGCTGTGTGTGTGTGTGTGTGTGTGTGTGTGTGTGTGTGTGTGTGTGTGTGTGTGTGTGTGTGTGTGTGTGTGTGTCTGTATTGTAACCGATGGTATGTCTTTGTATTGACAGGTGCTGTAGGTGAGTTCCCCTCCTGCGGTCAATCTGATGCTAGTGTCCCCACAGATACTAGTGGTGATGACCATGTGCATGAGGCACAGGCAGGGTCATCACAGGCAGACACTGTGCCAATGGAGAACATCACACATACGTCCCTTTCAACCCCGCTCACGGTTCAGATGCCGACACATACCCCAACACCGTTGCCCATAGATGACGGTCAGTCAGCGTCTGTTGGCCCCGAGCAGGAATGTGTGGTGGCTGCAGAAGGTGTGGGTACACACGATGTTGCCAGTGTAAGGACTGGTGCAGTGCCACGCAGGCATGTGGCAGGTGCTGCTCGTGGGGAGCACCGCTAGACATACACCTGCCGCAGGTGCAGCAGCTGGTATAACCAGGCGCATGTTCGAGACTGTAATGGCGGCGCAGGCACGTGCTGAACGGCAGAACCAGGAAGGGCAGAGGCTGCAGAGGTCTGCAATCCGTGCTTGAATGACAACATCCAGGCATTGGCGAATGCACAACAGCATCTTGCCGATGTTCTGGATAGGAGATTGGGTGACATGGCTGGTATCCTCGACCGAGGCATGGCCATCCTTGAGCGTCGCAGTCCGTGCAGGAACACCAGGTAGGGGTGAGGCATAGGGCGCGTGGTGGGCCAGCAACACCACCTGGTGCAGGTCAGCGTGCGTGCCACCTCCCATGCCCACCCAGACGGTGCTGGTACCAGCAGCAGTGCAGGTGCTAGTACACCATCCACACCAGGACAGAGCAGGCCACGTGGACGTGGCCCTGGACGGCCCCGTCGTCGGCACGTTTCCAGCGGACATGTGACATCGGAGAGTGGACAGTCCGTACCTCCACCCGGTCGTGCCCGTGCGACCCCAGGCAGGCTGGTCACGCCGCGGGCAGACACAGTGAGCCGTAACACCTGCACTGTACAGTCAGCGGCTGCCAAGCATACCCCGTGTAGGCATCACAGATGACTGAACTGTGTACACACATACCCACACACAGCAGACACAACTGTAGGGCTCCACCACACCCACATGCAATCTACACAGTCATGCCCACTCAATGCACAGGCCCTTACACACACACATGATGTCATCCATTGGTACAGCCCATGCCTGTGGCACACATATCACCCTGTGCATATGATGAAGTCTCTGCCGCATAACTGTGAGCTACACCATCACTGGGCGGCTAAGCTAACATATTCTGATGCACAGGGTGGACAAGATAGTGAGAGGTGTATGTGATACCTGTGTCCGCATAGTACGTGATGTGTATGTTGTGGTGTGTGTGTATGGCTGGTGACAGGTGTGTATGTGTGGGTTGTGCACGGACATCATGCAGCAGACATACCATGCAGGACAGGTGCAGCATTCATCGATATGTGTACACAGTATGTGTGGTGGTTACATGTGTAGCACCATGTCGGTGCAGTTAACCCGTATGATACTGATGGTGTACTTGCGTGCCTACTGGGAGCACTGTAATAAGTTCCCCGTGTGAGTGGGGTACCCACAGGCATGTCTGGCAACATCAGCATAGCACAGTTACCCGCATCTGGCATGGACCCCTACATAGGTACATAGGCGCACATGAACGTAACAGGATATGTGCCCTACGACATGTGTGGACCTAGCATGACTGTGTGTGGCTTCTAACACCGCTCAGGATGGGGATGCCATATCCATCAGTCCCCAGTCCCTGGTCTAGCAGTGACACACAGATGTTGCCTGGCGCATAACTATCGTCACACATCCACACGTCATTAGCAGTCCTGGACGAAGGCAGTCAGGGCCTTTCCTTCACATGGCCTGGCACTCCTCTCCGTGTTGTAGGGGGTATCTGGCCGTTAACCCTGTTCCCCCAGCACGTCTCACTCATCTTTGTGTTGAGGTGTTTGACAGTCGCTTCTGTGCCCGTGTTTGCATGGAGCCTGGGAGGTGGAATATGCCCATGTCACCCAGGTCAGACATGGCCATGTATGCCAGGCACAGATCACCACGGAGCAGATGTGCTGTGAAGATTTACAGCCGGTGTCCCCTTGGCCATGCAGCTTGTGACACATGTCCTAGCACCGTCATCCCCGTCTTGTGGAACGTTTGCGGTCCTTCCGAGTGCTGCAGGCGTCAGGTTAGCTACAGGCCAGATGTGCCATTGTACGCAGTCATTGCTCTGGTGTGTGATGTGTACAGGGGTATAATGAACACCCCTGATGTGGTTGCGATTCCATCCAGACCAGGAGGCCACAATGGAATGTCTTGACACCCACATTGCCATTGTGTGTGTTGACAGAGGTTACTGACAGGTGTGGTAGCCATTTCCCTGAACATGTCCACCATCTTTAATGGCGTACCATGTACATGTGACATTGGGACGAACATGTCCTTCACACTGGGTAGGGCTGCACCTTCTCTGGCATTTAGTAGCAGGCCATGGCTCTGGCACCAGTCATCCATGTCTATGACGCCCTAGGTGGATGTCCGTGTAACATGGGGTGTTGGGTATGTTGGCCGGTGCGTAGTCATCTGCATACCTTGTCTGCCACAATCCCCCTATGATTGCATGCACATTGGAAGGTCGGATGCCATATGGCAGGGGGCCCAGGAGTGAGCCCTGTGGGCCTCCACTGGGTACAGATATGAGTGTGACAAGGCACCTGGAGCACCAACCCTGTGTGGTGTGACCTCCAACCTTTCTGAGAAGCATCGGGTGACATATGTCCCCACATGTATGCTGGCGAGCCTTTCCATGAGTCCCATGTGTAGTGTGCTCTGAACGCTCCCACCAGGTCATGGTACTGTGTGCAAACCCACGTATCCCCATCAATGGCCTTGGTGACCACTCCAGACAGGACGAGCAGGTTCGGGAGGCAGGATCCGCCCTTGACTATGTAGTTGTGGGTATGTTCCGGTATTGGCTGTACACCGCTATCTGTAACCATGGCCACCTGTATGGACCTCCCCACAGCTTTGCAGACAAGGCTTGTCAAGCGTATAGGGTGTGGCTGTCGACAGTCCATAAGAGCACTACCCTGGCATAGTGGGACCACAGATGCCATATGGCATCCATTGGGGACATAGCCCATAGTAAGGCTAACATGACACAGTGGCCGCATGTGTGGGCCGAGGGCCTCAATGAGGATGGGTAGCACACAGCCAGGGACACCATCGGTGCCCATTGCTGACGTGTCAACCGCGATAGAGATATGGGATCACTCCAGGCCATATGAGATGTTTGGGAGGATACACTCTGGTGGGTTGAATATGTTCCCTCTTGGGGGGGGGGATGTATGCATGGAACATGTCCGCTGGTTTGCAGACAATGTCTGTGGGTGCAGTGACTGTTGTACCATTCTGGACCATTTGCAGCCAAGTCTGTGTGCCCCAACCATGTCCTTACCACAGTTAGGGAAGGCCCTATGGTTGTCTCATGTGCCCTCTGCAGTACCACTCCCACAAGCGGCCGTGGATGATGGTATGTGGGGCCGTATGGTGACGCCGGTATGACTGGGAGATGGTTTCCCTGGTACTGTCATTGCTCTGCCATGTATTAGCTCCAACTGTTGATGTACAGCTAGTCAGTGGCTGCGGTCCACCACACCATGTGCCTACCTGTGGTGGACAAGGTCCTGATGTCATCATGTTTGCCTGTTGCAGACATGCATGTGGGTGCTCAGAGAAGGCATTCGTTAGGTGTTTGCCGGTCTGGCCTGTGTTCAACACTGGCATGGAGGACTTGTAGGGTACCACACCGGTCGTATGATGTGTGTGGTTTTCTGTGGAGAGGTCATCACTGAGGTCCCCCATGCTGGTGTTGGTTACAGGATGTGGATGACCAGTGGATCCACTATACGGTCTTGCATCACCATTGAGGGCTGTACATCCTGTGTGGGGCATATCCTCACCATGTGTGATGGGCAGAACTGTCAGACATCCCCCCCTAGTATGTATGGTGCATGGCTGTTTAACAGTGGCCAGGGGTGAGAACACCTGGGACCGCTGGCGTAGTGTGTTGTGCCATGGGTAATGTTCCCAGGCTATGTATGGGTGGTTCATGTCACCCAATGCGGTGCTGTTGTGAGAGCATGCCCACTCACCAGTGTCCTCAGGACATCTGTGCAGGTATCCTGTGTTTGGGAGGGTTGTCTGTAGCATGCAACAAACTGTAGGCCAGTCCTACACATGGTTAATTGCACCTAGATATTCCCCGCAGCAACGGCCATGTCTGTGGCATGGCGGGTTATGTGGCTGGACACACAGGACGGTCCACATTCCGCCACCCATGCCGTCGCACCATGTGTATGCATGTCTGCTCTGTGCCGACTCTAAGTGTCTGAGCATGCCCAGTAGACAGCTGTGTAGATAGACACACAGCACAGTGCACACCGCCGTCTGCAGTTATACCCGGGTGCATGCCAGTATCCCTAAGCAACGCCACGTCTGTGGCATGGCCAGGTTTCTGTTGTGTGGCTGGACACACACGACGGTCCACATTCCGCCACCCATGCCGTCGCACCATGTGTATGCATGTCTGCTCTGTGCCGACTCTAAGTGTCTGAGCATGCCCAGTAGGCAGCTGTGTGAAGACACACAGCACAGTGCACACCGCCCGTCTGCAGTTATACCCGGGTGCATGCCAGTATCCCTAAGCAACGGCACGTCTGTGGCATGGCCAGGTTTCTGTTGTGTGGCTGGACACACGGCGGTCCACATTCCGCCACCCATGCCGTCGCACCATGTGTATGCATGTCTGCTCTGTGCCGAGTCTAAGTGTCTGAGCATGCCCAGTAGGCAGTGATGTACTGATCAGTAGTTACTTGGTATTCCCGACTGCAGCACTAACGTGTTACTGTACGGCGACCTTGGGATGGTAACAGACTGCGTGACTGCGCACTCTGTCCTAACTCCCGATCGGGCGCATTGCCTCTGCAAATGATACCACTCACGTAAGGGTATGCCTCCTGACAGCGCTCTGCTCAGTAAACTCGGTAGCGCGTTCTGTAAATGCTTCATACTGTAGTGTGTTCATGTAGATAGGCGTAGGTTCGTCCCCCGTCCCTTCCGTGTGTGTGTGTGTGTGTGTGTGTGTGTGTGTGTGTGTGTGTGTGTGTGTCTCTGTGTGTGTGTGTTCCCAGCTACCTCTGCGAATGAACATGCTTTTAGGCGCTTCGCAACACAAATCTTGGCTATTGGCAACTATTGTCTTGCGGGTGATGTCACCAGCCTACAAGTATGCCTCTGACAGCGCTCTGTTCAGTAAACTCGGTAGCGCGTTCTGTAAATGCTTCATACTGTAGTGTGTTCATGTAGATAGGTGTAGGTTCGTCCCCCATCCCTTCCGTGTGTGTCTCTGTGTGTGTGTCTCTGTGTGTTTCCAGCTGCCTCTGCGTATGAACATGCTTTTAGACGCTCCGCAACACATACCTTGGCTATTGCCAACTATTGTCTTGCGGGTGACGTCAGCAGCCTACAAGTATGCCTCTGACAGCGCTGTGTTCAGTAAACTCTGTAGCGCGTTCTGTAAATGCTTCATACTGTAGTGTGTTCATGTAGATAGGCGTAGGTTCGTCCCCCGTCCCTTCCGTGTGTGTGTGTGTGTGTGTGTGTGTGTGTGTGTGTCTGTGTGTGTGTGTGTTTCCAGCTGCCTCTGCGTATGAACATGCTTTTAGGCGCTCCGCAACACATACCTTGGCTATTGCCAACTATTGTCTTGCGGGTGACGTCAGCAGCCTACAAGTATGCCTCTGACAGCGCTGTGTTCAGTAAACTCTGTAGCGCGTTCTGTAAATGCTTCATACTGTAGTGTGTTCATGTAGATAGGCATAGGTTCATCCCCCGTCCCTTCCGTGTGTGTGTGTGTGTGTGTGTGTGTGTGTGTCTCTGTGTGTGTGTGTTTCCAGCTGCCTCTGCGTATGAACATGCTTTTAGGCGCTCCGCAACACATACCTTGGCTATTGCCAACTATTGTCTTGCGGGTGACGTCAGCAGCCTACAAGTATGCCTCTGACAGCGCTGTGTTTAGTAAACTCTGTAGCGCGTTCTGTAAATGCTTCATACTGTAGTGTGTTCATGTAGATAGGCGTAGGTTCGTCCCCCGTCCCTTCCGTGTGTGTCTCTGTGTGTGTGTGTTTCCAGCTGCCTCTGCGACTGATCATGCTTTTAGACACTCCGCAACACATACCTTGGCTATTGCCTACTATTGTCTTGCGGGTGACGTCAGCAGCCTACAAGTATGCCTCTGACAGCGCTCTGTTCAGTAAACTCGGTAGCGCGTTCTGTAAATGCTTCATACTGTAGTGTGTTCATGTAGATAGGTGTAGGTTCGTCCCCCGTCCCTTCCATGTGTGTCTTTGTGTGTGTGTGTTTCCAGCTGCCTCTGCGACTGATCATGCTTTTAGACACTCCGCAACACATACCTTGGCTATTGCCAACTATTGTCTTGCGGGTGACGTCAGCAGCCTACAAGTATGCCTCTGACAGCGCTCTGTTTAGTAAACTCGGTAGCGCGTTCTGTAAATGCTTCATACTGTAGTGTGTTCATGTAGATAGGCGTAGGTTCGTCCCCCATCCCTTCCGTGTGTGTCTCTGTGTGTGTGTGTTTCCAGCTGCCTCTGCGACTGATCATGCTTTTAGACACTCCGCAACACATACCTTGGCTATTGCCAACTATTGTCTTGCGGGTGACGTCAGCAGCCTACAAGTATGCCTCTGACAGCGCTCTGTTTAGTAAACTCAGTAGCGCGTTCTGTAAATGCTTCATACTGTAGTGTGTTCATGTAGATAGGCGTAGGTTCGTCCCCCGTCCCTTCCGTGTGTGTGTGTTTCCAGCTGCCTCTGCGACTGATCATGCTTTTAGATGCTCCGCAACACATACCTTGGCTATTGCCAACTATTGTCATGTGGGTGACGTCAGCAGCCTACAAGTATGCCTCTGACAGCGCTCTGTTCAGTAAACTCGGTAGCGCGTTCTGTAAATGCTTCATACTGTAGTGAGTTCATGTAGATAGGCGTAGGTTCGACTCCTGGCCCATGTCTGTGTGTGTTTTTGAAGATGCCTCTGTGGATGAACATGCTTTTAGACGCTTCGCAACACATACCTTGCCTACCAGTGGCCATTCCTGTACGGGTGTTGCCACCCACCTGTACATGTGCCTCTGCTGGTGGTGTGCTCGGTGGTCCACGTAGCGCATCCCATACCTGTGTTGTACGTTTGTGCAGTTGGGTATGTGGGGGTGTGGTCAATCACCATGCGTGCCACATGTGTGTGTCCAAGCTCCCAGCTGCATGGGGTCATACGGTATGGCTGTGAGGTTTACGTGGAACACCCATATCCGGCGCCATCCATGGGTTTGTGGATGGCGGGACGCAGCACGTGTACTGCTTGTGTGCTTCTTGTGGTCGGCGACCTCCGTACCGTGTTCTCCACGTGTACCCTACTATGGTGTGGTGGGGTGCTGCTGTGTACATTACACTCACGGGCCTGCTGGATGTGCCCGTGTATCTCTTTCTTTGTATATCTATGTACCTATGTTGTGGCCGTACCGCTGCTCTCCCATGGACAGCTGTCTTCCCCATGTATCGCATATTTGCACGGCTGACACATATAACTGTGGTACGTTGCATATCCACACATTGTCCATGCACTGTCCGTATTCCGGAACACCTCATAGACATCTGCTGGGTTACGTGGCAGACAGCTATCCTTGCTGTCCTGACACTTTACCCATACAGGACATACACCTTGTGTGTACTTGCCTATTTATGGTGTGTGTATGTCTAAGTGTGCTGTATGCATGGCCGTGTGTGTGTGTCCCGCTATAGCCATGTGTGCAGCTGTCGCCACTATGGGTATCCTTGTGGACCGCTGTTACATGTGCACGTCTGCACATGCCTGCAGACTGTACTACCCCTGCGACGGCAGCGGACTTAGATCGGCCGGTGCCCTACGCTGTGGGGCTACATTGCGCACGCCAGCACAACACATGGTGCACCCATCTTGATATACCTACGTGACACGCCTACTAGTCAGGTGGCCCTACTAGAGCGCGGCCTGGGCAGCCGCAGGATTGGCGTGCTACGATTACGGCTATGGGCACATCGCAAGGCACACGTCTACAGTCGGTGTTTTACGACGTCTAGAGTATAACACCACAGGAGGGACCTCCCCAGCTATGCTGAAGGATGCGTATGTAGATAGATTAGTAGGTGGAGGGTTGGCCACACACCAGGGCTGACTGATGGATAACTGTTGAGGCATCCTTTGAGAGGTAGGTGGAGCACACACCCGTAACGGGAATGTAGTGTAGATGCAGATGTAGGGTTAACATACATTTGTCCACCCTGTCAGTTCTGTACCGTTGTATTACAGTGATATGCTATGCATATCTTCCATATACATTGTTAGGTCTCTGATTGTTGAGGGGTCGGCATTGTACAATATCATGTAATACGTGTGTTCATAGGATGCTTTCTGAGATGTTGACGTACGTGTGTGTCGTTGGCAGTGCGTCTGTGCTTTCTATGCTGTGGCTACATGGTCATTGTTCGCATAGTAAGTGACAAATGGAAGTGTAAGGGTGGATACTTAAAGCCTGGATGCTCCCATGTTATGTGTAGGTCTCACGGGGCCTACGGGTGATAGCCCATACATGTCTATGAAGAACCTTTGGATACCATATGTGACCTGTCGTGCGTAATGTTTCGTTGGCTGTTCCATCTACCTATGTGTGGCATGGTTTGTGGCCA
>NC_056726.1:1552850549-1552888049 GCF_019279795.1 Protopterus annectens
AAACTGTCTATGTGACACAACCCACGCGGTCATAGTTGCTAGCAGCATATCAGACCTACTGCCTGTCGCAAGCGGTGTCCCATGGGGCCCTTCCGTGGGTGCACTCCTGTCATACATCTACATTTACACGGTACAGGCACACACAGGGGTATTATGAGTGACATTGTTTGTAGATGACTGCAGAACAGGTGCCATAGTGGGGCGGACATCTGACACAGATATCCTTCAAAGGTGCCTCCCAGATATGCATATCTGCTGTCAGGGACATGCCCCACAGCTAAATGGTAAGTAATGCAACTCATACCTGTCGAGAAGTACTAGGTCACCCCTGTCCAGCATATAGGTGGCTGTCCACACAGCACAGGGGTGAGTACCAGGGATCAGGGGACAGAGTTTGCCGGTCACCTTTCTTTCAACACACACGTTGCTATCGTGGTTGTGTGGGACTTCTATATTGCCCACCTGTTTGTGCAGGGATTGACATCTACATCAGGCTAGGTCATTGTCTCATTGTACCCATTACGTGTTACACCCTATGATTTACTACATTGGCCCATTCAAACTGTATCTGACCATACACCTACAGCAGCTGGGAAGCCCTCATAGGTTCATTGTCGTACAGATGCAGGATAACATCATTTTGTGTAATGCTGCCCCACTTGTAGGACCCCTGCCCCATTAAGTCACATACCTGCTGTTTAGTGTTGACCTGTGCCTGACATACGAGGCCATGTCGAACCCAGATCTGATGACTATGCTTCACCTAAAGAAGTTAGATCCCTCAGAACCACAAGGGCAGGTGACGTACACCTTGACACTATCATGAATGGAACGTGCTGGTGGGACCGATTCATCACCCAGACACTCACTATGGTGTGGAACAACATCCCAGTACATGTGAGGCCAAGCACCTCGCTGGCCTTGTGTTAGTATTTTGTCAAGGATGTCTGTGTTGGTTTATTTAAGTAACCTTCTAAATGAATATTTACTTTACCACATTGTGAATCTTTACATTTCGTTGCTCTATTTTACATTTGTCATAATCATACGGTTTATCTGTATATATTATGGTTCATTGATATTAGTAGGTGTCTGTAGTTCTGTTAATATATTGGCACAATCCGTGGAACATATATATGCAGCTTGAACAGTCAGACGTTTGGAAAAACTTATGCTGGTTCTTCTTTCATATATATACATATATTTCTATTCCTCTATGAAGAATGTACCTTTCGAAGCAATGTCTGATGTACTCACTGTGTGGAATCTGTAACCCACGTAAAGTTAGTTTGCTTGTTTGCCTTTAAGGCATTTAATTAATACTTAGCACATCTACTTTACTGACCAATTAAGGGTTTTTAATGTAGTAGGTTGGACTGCATTGTATGTATTCTGAAGAGGTCTGCCTATGAAGCAGACGAAAAGAGCTTCGATAAACTATGGTGACTGCATTTAATACCTGGTGGGCTCTGAGTGGTCGCTGACGGTGTCTACAGTACCTCGTCTTTGCTTTGGACTTCCTCTGCTGGTTGTCTGTGTTGTTTGTATGGGGAATGTCCAGTGTAGTCCCTATGTGTATTACTTGTGTAATGCCTTACTGCGCCAGTGTAATTCCCCGGGTCTGCAGTTGTGGGTGCCGTCTTGGCCATACGGTTGTCCATCCATTACAATTGCCTACTGGACACTAGTATAGGGCTGTACACATCTCACACCTGCATTTAGCATTCTCCGGTGCATGGTTTGCATTATTGGCGGAGAGTAAGCCAGGTGCTACGCACACATCCCTCCCACGGGGCGGGACGACGGATTGCCTGCGAAACCACACCGTGCCCAGAGTCTACATACCCAGAATCCCTTGACTGCAACAATCGACAATACCCATTACACATCCTTCATGTGTGCAGGACTGTGATGTGGACGCAGTTCTATGGACCCGGTACCCTGGGCATTTCTGTGCATGTGTGCTGCATTTCATGGACAGCTATCATCAACATTGAACACGCTTGCGGTGCATATGTGTACCTGTGACGTGGTGACGACAATGAGATCACGTGAGTAATGCAGGAAGCTAGCAGGCATTCTATGAATGGAATTTTTGGGTCCTACAATGGACACCGATGTGCATATGTGAGGTTAGATGTTGCTGGACTGTGTACACCTGGCCAGTGCTTTTCACTGCTGGTGTATGTTCCCCAATCGCGGATGTCTGTTTGACTACCCAATCTACATGGTGCTACATAAACAGGTGATGTAGTACTGTGAACAAATGGCATACATCCAAAGATGCTGGTTAGCAACTGCTTCATATAAACCTCAGACATCCCAATGGGACATATCCGTCACTGTCTTTTCAATATAACACCAACGGTACATGTTGATCACCTATGTATTCATTTAACCATGTTGTCTTCATAGCTGGGAATGCCATAGTTTACATATCCTACTTGACGTTGTGGGTGTGCCATTAGTATGTGTTCCACAGGTCGCACATCTGTTACGCTGTCTGGTAGCGGGTGCTCCTCATTCTGTTGCTGGCAGATTGAGTGCTGTGTACGCCGGTGTTGGCACGGCGGTCCGACTTTGTATGTGGAATGTCAACTGTAGTCCCTATGTGTATTTCCTGTGTCATGCCTTACCGCGGCTGTGTAATTCGCCGGGTTTGCAGTTGTGGGTGCCATCTTGGCCATACGGTTGTCCATCCATGACAATTGACTACTGGACACTACTATAGGGCTGTACACATCTCACAACTGCATTTAGCATTCTCCGGTGGATGGTTTGCATTATTAGCGGAGAGTAAGGCAGGTGCTACGCACACATCCCTCCCACGGGGCGGGACAAAGGATTGCCTGCGAAACAACACCGAGCCCAGAGTCTACATACCCAGAATCCCTTGACTGCAACAATCGACAGTACCCATTACACATCCTTCAGGTGTGCGGGACTGTGATGTGGACGCCCTTCTATGGACCCGGTCCCCTGGGTATTTCTGTGCATGTGTGCTGCATTTCATGGACAGCTATCATCAACATTAAACACGCTTGCGGTGCATATGTATACCCGTGACGACAATGAGTTCCCGTAGGCGATTATTGATGGCATCATGCTTGTCTTTTTGTAATTTTTGAGTCCAACAATGGACACCACTGTGCATATGTAATGTGTACAGCTTGTCGGACTGTGTCCTTGTGAGCAGTGGGTTTCACTGATGCTGTGTGTTCAACAATTGCAGATGTCTGCTTGACTACCCATACTGTGTAGTGCTACAGGAACTATGTTTTCCGATACCAGAACCCAATGGTGTACATCCACTGTTGCAGGTTAACAAACACTTTCATACCCACAGGTCACGGTTGGAAGGTACTGCCACTTTATTATCGGAACAACACCTCCAGGCTGTGTATATCACGGGAACTTTAGGCCGGTCTTACCGGCCATTTGCAATTGTAATTAGCAGACACGTGTCAATACATGTATGATAAGACATATCGTCATGCAGAAGTTAATCTATGTTATTTGGACATTGGCTTCTGCTTTTGGCATCCGTTGCTGTGAGTGTTGCCAGTGAACATACACATTGCTTGCTCAGAGGCAGACTACACAATCCTGCACACTACTGTGGTCTCCTTTAAGGACCCTGAGCCAGTGGTCGACAGTACTGCAGCCACTGCATCAATCACATTTGCCATCTACCAGTACCTACAAAACTGCATGTACCAGGCATTCACTTACCCAACTGTGGTTCATTGTACCAATGCCAAGCATCCAGTGTGGTGTACCCCAGCCATACACAGGATGTACAACACGAGGAGGTGGCTACTACAAGGTGGAGCAGACACCTTGTGAGGTGTGACACCCTTGGTCATCATATGTGTAGAGTTACACACTGTCATGAGATTGTCCAGGGCACATTCCACAGATATACCTACATGGACCTGGCTGACAATCATACCACCTTCAGTTGCTATGCTCAACACCTGTGAGGTCACTCCCACATATGCTCTGACTGGGTTCACATAGAGGTGGGGTTTACTCAACATACACACATTGCCAACATACAGGCTGACAAGTCCAGTGAGGACATCTCCACACCCTCCCCCACACATGTGGAGATGTCTGTACCAGCGGTTTGTGGTCACCAAATGTTCTGTGACACACAGGTGGGACATGCTCTCTCCAGGGTAGTGGGCATAGCATCCATGAGACCAGATGGTGACCCCGCTGTGTACTCCACTATCTCATTTAGGATTAGGACCCACAGTTAGGACAGCTATTTCTTTGTAGCCTCACCTCAGGTAGGGTGCCCAGGTTGTGTCGCATGGCAACTGTAGTCCCACGTCACAGGGCCAATGCCTCCACTGAGGCTGGTTATTGCTGTCCCAGTACCCTGAGGAGACCTATCTGCAAAGACATGGGGAGGGATCATACTGCGGCTCGTACATGACTGCATAGGGGACATACATACTTCGCATCCAACACGGTTTGTCTTGTTCAGGGGCGGTTCATGCCTTTAAAGCATGGTTGACATTTTCGGGACAGTCACCCAGGCCATTGATGGGGGTGTTGCAGTCCATACAGCCTACCTCGACCTGGCAAAGGCCTTCATAACATTACCCCCCTCAGGTATTGTTAATAAAACCATTGGCTGGGATGTGAACATGTACATCACAGAATGTGTTGTAAACTGTCTATGTGACACAACCCACACGGTCATAGTTGCTGGCAGCATGTCAGACCTACTGCCTGTCACAAGTGGTGTCCCATGGGGCCCTTCCGTGGGTGCACTCCTGTCATACATCTACATTTTCACGGTACAGGCACACAGACGGGTGTTATGGGCAACATTGTTTGTAGATGACTGCAAAACAGGTGACATAGTGGGACAGACATCTGACACAGATATCCTTCGAATGGGCCTCCCAGATATGCATATCTGCTGTCAGGGACATGTCCCACAGCTAAATGGTAAGTGATGCAAAATCATACCTGTCGAGGAGTAGTAGGTCACCCCTGTCCAGCATATAGGTGGCTGTCCACACAGCACAGGGGTGATTACCAGGGATCAGGGGACAGAGTTTGTCGGTCACCTTTCATTCAACACACACGTTGCTATCGTAGTTCTGTGGGACTTCTACATTGCCCACCTGTATGTGCAGGGATTCACATCTACATCAGGCTAGGTCATTGTCTCCTTGTACCCATTACGTGTTACACCTATGATTTACTACATTGGCCCATTCAGACTGTATCTGACCATACACCTACAGCAGCTGGGAAGCCCTCATAGGTTCATTGTCATACAGATGCAGGATGACATCATTTCTTGTAAAGCTGCCACACTTGTAGGACCCCTGCCCCATTAAGTCACATACCTGCTGTTTAGTGTTGACCTGTGCCTGACATACGAGGCCATGTCAACCCATATGTCATGTGTATGCTTCACCTACTGTATCTGCATCCCTCAGAACCACTAGGGCAGGTGACATGAACCTTGTCATGGTCATTACTGGGATGTGTTTGAGTGACACATATATCACCCAGACACTCACAATGCTGCAGATCTACATCACAGTACATGTGGGACAGAGATCCTTCCTAGCCTTGTTCGCGGGTATGTTGTCCATTGGATGGAGACTTGCAGGTATAGGCCAGGGATTACATCATTATCACTGCTTGACGGAGGTACAGCAATATCATGAATATTTTATGTGATGCACAGAAGGTTTGCAACGTCATCCTAACTATGGTGTTGTGTTATGGCTGAACCTGGGACGATGGCCTACCCTGTACCTATGGACGTATGAACCTATATCCATAGTTTGTCACATTTACACTTGTCTATCCCCTATCCTCTTTCTCATGTGTATATGTCTGTGGCACATGAATGTCCTCTGTATTACTTGCAGGTGTGCTGTCTACAGTGCACAAACGTCACACTTGATGACAGTGTATCTGTGTCCCTAACACTGTGTTACTGAGGACTACCGCACATCCTTCACAACATTACATGCATATGTCCATTCTATTCTTCTGTAGCCTATGGGGGGGTGTTAAGGCAACAATTACACAAGTCCCTGTTTGTGCATGCTTCATGTTGGTGTTTGACCAGGCTCCGTTGCAGTCGTGTGTTGGACAGTAGTGTTTCTATGTGTTTGGCATGTGTTTTTATTGCCGGTACATCTGTGGGTGGTGTGGTTGGCACATGTTCCTCTTTGCAGGGACACCCATCCTGGGGTTTGTGTCATGCATCTGCACTTGGCACGTGCCATATGTCCTGTGCTATTCCCACAGTCGTGTATGCCTTTATGCAATATTACTGCATGTTACTGGCTGTTTGTATGTGGTACACATGGTGATTGTGATGGTTGGCTTGACCTATTCCCATGCTAGAACATACACATCTGTCAATTACGTTGTTTAAATATGACTGTAACACTCATTCATCTTTTAATAATGACACTCAATAACACAGGACGCTGCAATTAACAACATTTTACTACTGTGCACCAGGAGGCAAATAACTTTGCAGTACAAGTTTAGAGATTTGTTTTACTCTATACATGTAACAGCTGTATGAGTATTGTGTTTACAATCATCTTTAGCACACATTAATAATGTGGTCAGGCACAGGTCATTGATATCACTATAGTCCACAATATTGTATTCCTACAACAGTGCTGAGGTAATGCTTGTTAAATAATTTCCCATGAGGATAGCACAGCCTTGCGAGCCACATAGTCAATTAGAATGTACTTCGGTAAATTCTGCTCTGTCACGGTTACAACACTGTTCAGATCCGGTCATCACTTCATTTCCTACTAGGTTCCTTTGTCTCTCTGGTGAGCAGCTGTACTCTGTGTTAGATAGAGCTCACAAGGCCATCCTACTCAGTGGAAGGATGACAGATATACCTGTACATACATTTATTATTTTCTAACCCAGCAGATGACTAATGCTGGATGACATACACCTGCTGCACTGGTTACTGCCAGGGTCATAGTTCAATCACACTGCAGCTACACTACGGGCAATTACATGCATGATAAGCTCTACTGCCAGTTTGTAATATAGAATAATATGCATTACACAATATTTGCTTCTACAGTAGCAGGTCATATATATGTTGACATATATATTTTGCTAACATTCCCCCTCCATTGCTTGCTTCTATTCTATCCAGGAACATTTACAACATTATTGCATTCCCTAGCCTCTTCCTCTCTGGAACGTTTAACTAGGCAAGTAATGTGTTGTACATTTCAGAATGGATTTAATTCTGTATTGACAAATACCACTACAGCTCTTGATACATAGTCTCGGTTACAGATACGTCGACAGAGTCCCTGACTAATACTTACATGCAAAGTATCCCGCAACAGACACATGCTCCCAATATGAGCAGAACAACACAAATGGCAATCGTGATATTCAGTATGACTGAACCCCATCCACCAAATGGTTTGTGGAAATGGTCCGTCAGTGGGTTTGGGCCTGGTTCCGCCATAGATAACACCTGCTGTATTACCTCTGGGTGGGCGTTGGTTTAGTCCTTATTATGTGGTACTTGGACACAGCGGTCTTCTTTGATTATCGCGCACGTACCGGTTCTCGACACCAGGGTGCAGTCGTGCGCTAAAACATTTCGTGACACACCAGTTCTCATTGCATCCAGTTCATCGGTCACCAGTTCAAGAGCGGAAAGTCACATTGATCATTCCTCCGACAGGTCTTGACTTCCTGTGTTCCCTGATTGATTTCACTACTCCACAAGCTGGGAGTGTTCCAGGCCAAGTTATGACGCTGTCACTCAAGTCCATATGATTCGATATTCCTTTATCTCTTGCAGAAGTATGCATTTTCAAAACAGCTTCCATTTCACCCACTGGATTGGTAGGTTTCTCGACTGTGTTGCCAGTTCTTCGAGCTATATGTGTTATAGTTCGTTTCGTACCCAGAGGCAATTGTGCAGTATGTCATGTGAGTGGAGCCAGATAACCCAAATAACAACTGACGGACCAATTCTCAGGTAACCATTCATTTGCTTCTTTCCCACCAACAACATGACAATATTTTTTCTTTACTACTGATGCGGGTTACCTCTGCATGTAACATTTTCCTGTGTATGACAGAGGACTGTTTCTGCAATTCAGGATGTTTCTGCACATCCTTCCACGTTGTTCTCATGATGCTTAAATACAGATCATGAATGGTGCTACAAGTAGTACTGTGATCTTTGGCTGTTATATGACATTTGTAAGACACAGTTATGTTACAAATACTCCCACCAACCTGAACTGTATCATGTTTATGACAACAAACAATTAAGTTTTATGTAACAGGTAAGTACAATGCCACATTGTCCTGTGATCTCACAGGACCTGTATCATGGTGTACATATACATAAGTCTCAATCTATCCCCAAGGGGACAACATACATGGGACGTCCTCCATATGATGTAGGTATGGCAGTACAAACACAGCGATTTAATATGTTCATAGTCTGTACATGCACACGCGTCATGCCTAGGTATGTGTTGACGTTTGGAAGCCACTGTGGGGCCAGTTCATCACGTATCACCATTTGTATCCATGTATTTCTATGCAGGTATAGTCCCAGCACATGTAAATTGAACACAAACATGGCTAATAGGTGTATGATCAGTAAGACAGTAAACCAAATGTCTTAGGGTTTGCTTTGTATTGTTATGCAGTCTGGCCCGGGTGACTCGGTCTGTATGGTATATCAGCTACGAGATGTAAATCAGACTTGATATCCTTTACCGGTTTGACAACTGTGAGGTGAACCCATGATGACCTCTCCGCAAACGTTACTGCAGTAGGCGTTGCCAACAGTACCTGGTACAGACCTTCTCACATTCCACTTGACGTGTATGTTCTTTGGATAACAGTGACATACACACAGGATACTGGTGTCAGCTATGCGTCCGGCTTCGCTTGCTCTTTATCTGTAAAAGACTAACTGCAAAACAGTGTTATTGGTTAACAGTCCTGTCATGTCACCTGCTAATGGGCCATCCCCCTCCGGCTCTGCATACATTACAGATATCCACTCTGGCACATGATATGCCATTCCACATACTACTTCGAAGGGGGTGAAACACTTTACATTTGGAACTGTTGTCATGCTCAGCAATGCTAGAGGTGAACAGCTAATGAATCTCGTCTGGGTGTCACCCACCAACCTCCTGTACTTATTTCCCGGGCTCACATTGTACCGCGCCACCAGTCATGCTGACTGTGGGTTATACATGCAATCTATATTCATGGTAATACAAAGTAATCCCCCAAGCTGTGTGATTGTCTGGTTCACTACATGTGTTCTATTGTCACTGTAGCTTCATTACAACATGCCAGATGTAGGGATACTTAATTTTACTGGCACCTTTGCCACTGCTGCTGCATCCGGATTCATGGTTGGGAATGCTTCTACCCATTTTGATTATATATATGTGTGATCACTAAACAGTATCTGTTCCCTTCCCATTTATTCAGATGTATGAACTCCATACAAATAGTATGGAACGGTTATGGTGGTGTAGGTAAACTCACTCCCTTCGGTTTAAATGCTCCCTGTGCATGATATGTACTGCAAATGTGACACGCTGCTCATGATGTTTGTATGTGGTTCGTAATTCCGTATGTTAGGGGTATTCTGTTAACGAAATGTACCATCCCTCCTGTTGGGACATGTCTCTACCCATGGCTCCACAAAGCCACATATCTGAATACATTAGACGTTAATATTGGCTTTCGCACTGTGGATATGTGCATTCCGTGTTCAAAGATTGCTATCCGTCATACCCACGTCGGCTTTTCTGCTTTCGTAGTTGATGTTTGCATTGTTTGTAAAGTTTCTACATCTAGAATGTCTGAGGGTTGTCATTCCCCATTCAAAGTAACACTTTCCAACTGTGAGGCTGATTGTTTTGCAGCTGCATGAGCTCATGCCTTACCTTTCCTACTGTTATCCTGTTGCTTTCTATGACCTGCACATTTACAATTACCTACTTTGGTGGGTAACTGACTGGGATCTGATGCATTCAAGATCAATTGCGCATGATTAATCGGTTTACCGGTGGATGTTATCATTCCCCTATTCTTCCACTGCTGCTCATAAACATGCACTGTACAGACAACATACTGACTATCGGGACATATGTCCACACATCACTTTTTCGCTACAGTACTAGCACGTGTTAAAGCTATCTATTCTGCTGCTTGAGCAGACACGTTATGCTGCAAGGTTTGGGCGTCTACATTCTCATTATCAATACCTACTGCATAACCTACTTGAATCTTTCCCCTAGGACTCTGTCTACATGATCCGTACACATTAACTGTCACCTCTGCATCATCTAAGTGTATCTCAGTGATATTATGTCTGTGTGTAGGTATTTCATCCATTTCGTATAGGCAACTGTGTGGTGTGCCATACACAGGTGTCGGACGTGACGTTGATAGGTTTAATGTTGTACAACGTTCAATCACCATATGAGGTTGACTCAGTGGTATGGTCAAACAGAACAAATGTGTAACACGGGTCAGGAATGCTATCTTCTCTTGCAGCCGAATGATCGCAACTGCATGAGACATTCTCACGGTGAGAGGGTGGTATGTTAACATTAAGGCCGGGGCCTGTACTGCCATGGGTGCTACAACAACTGCCTGTACACAATGTGGCACTGACCATGCCACAGTGTCCAACTGCAATGAGTGGTAAGCTATGTAGCGTTGCTTACTTCCATGCTGTTGCATCAAGACTGACGTCATATATCTCCGCTTACAGTCTACGGTCTGACAACATGTGTTATGATTATTCGGGAGTCCTAATACAGATGTTTAAGCTATCAATCGTTCTAGTCTGCAGAAAGCTGTTTCTGCTACTGCAATCCAGTGTAGTATGTGTTGTGCTGCCATAGGTGTATTAAACATTAAGGCAGACAATACAGCGGATTCAAAAGCATTGTTTGGTAACCAGGTTTAACAAATGTTAGTCGGCCCAGAAAGGACTTCATTCCCTTCTAGTTAGTTGGCTTGTATGCTTGTGACATTGCTACGTTCCTATCGTCATGTAATATTCTACCCTACTTGGATACCACATATCCCAGGTACTTGACCTGTATTCTCTGTCGTTGCAATTTATGCTTGCTTACTTTATATCCCTGTTCTGCCGAATATCTCAATAATGCTATTGTATCTTCCATACATTGCTGCTGGGTAGGTGCCGCAAGCAGAATATCATCCACATAAAGTAGAACGTGACTGGCCCCGGGTGGAATAAACACCGGAATGTAGCTAGCCATCTCCTGTGGGAATATCGGTGTACTTTCACAGTATCAGTGCGGTAGCCGGGTATGGCTGTATCTGTTACCCTGAATGTAAATGCACAGCACTACGGACTATCTGGATGTATAGGTATTGCAAAGGGAGCATACCTTATATGTACCACGGTAAGATACTTCTGTGGCGTGTTCATAGCATTCAATATTGTGTGTGGGTCTGGCACCGTCGGTACCCTAGGTATTATTACATGATTTACAGCTTGTAAATACTGTACCATCCGCCATTCCCCCTTTGTTTTCCGATCAGACGATACAGGGGTATTGCATGGTGAATAGCGGTTACTTTGTGGATGGGGAATTCCCTCTGTGACTTTACAGATATCTTCTTGTGTCCACGGTCTATACACTACGGGGGTTGGGTCCTGGCCTTCCTGTCCTGCATGAGGGTTCGTACATTGATTAATTGACAGATATCCTCACTCTGTTCTAGTGACTGTCTTCTTACTCGAGTGTCCCTAGGTGTGTTACGAGTTCGAGATGTGGTTTCAATAGCTTCTGTTACATTTGGTCGTTGTGATACCTCTGTTGCCACAGGATAGCATGTGGGGACTAGCCTGCCCTCACGCTTCATATCCTGGATGTGGTATCGGAGGTGGTAGGGGGGGGGGCTGTCGCTACTACTGTATTATGCTCTTCTCTGTGTACGTATGATGCTTTCGCATTTGTAGTGTTCTGTTCCCTTCGGTTCACTACCTCCATCCACCTATGTGCGTGACGGATACCCAATTGTCGCTGTTTAGTCGCCTGCACATGTTAGGGCTGCCACCTTTTCAAATGCACAATGTGGTACATTAGTGTTCGGAACGTGTCATTTGCCAGGTATGAACATACCCACGGCCAGTACATAGGACAGGATTCCACTTTTTGACAGGAGAGCTACCAATTGTTGTAGCATTACAGTTGCTTATTCTGTTTATTATGATATTTTGTTGTTCCAGATACAATATTAGTGTTGTATGCTACCATTTGAGGAGATATCTGGGAAATCTTTGTCCTGAGATATCAGGACATTTGCCATTTGTTCGGTTTGTTTGCAGGTCACAATTGGCCAAAGAGAAACTATCCCTCACAGGGTGGGACAGGTGTTTACCCTAGAACATGTGCATCACATTATCAGGTATTTCAATGTTTCAGTAACGATATTTTGTCTACTATACCATCAATGTCATATTTATTGCCCCATTTTACTGACTATCTCACATTATGTGCTCTCTGCGATTGCATATACTTCACGTCACCCGTCGAACGCGGATCACGTGATCTGTTTGTTCACTACCCTCCCATATCCTCTACACGACTGCTACGTACCCTTCTCTCGTACCACGTGGTATCTCCTTCACTGCATCCACTGTAGTGTCTACAATGACTATTTACTCTGCTGTGTGTTCCCCTGACCTATGTCCAGATTTAACACTATTTGGATTGGTCTTCGACCCGCTATCACAACTGTTAACAGAAACACAATGTAGTCTGGTCCCTGATCTACAATAGAGACAAAGAGGCAAACACTCCTTACCTGAGCCTCCTGTTTAAGGCTGCACGTTTTCTTCTTGGGATCCAGTTTTCCGCTTTTCAGCCACAGATCAGACAGTGGACAGCCTCTTTCAACACAACAATTCAGTCGGAGGTCTTTTCATTCATGAAGAACCATTTAGGCAAATTCTCCTGCGTAGATGTCTAACCACCCATGCACTCTGACCTGTAGCTTACCAAGGGAATTCCGGATTACAAGGATCACAATGTCAAATAAGTTGTTAAAACCAGACTGTAGTTATCAGTAGGCTTTTCTACATGACAGTCAATAACACAGGAGGCTCGGGTTCACAACGTTTTAGTACTGTACACAGGCAGGCAAAATAATATACAGTCCAAGTATGTGAGTTTTGTCTGACTCTATACAGTAAGCAATTTCTTTATATAATGTTTACAATCAGCTTCTGCCCACCTTACTGACGTGGTCGGTCACAGGGCATTTCCATCACTATGGTCCGCAATAGTCTATACATACGTGGGTGCTGAGGTCGTGTTTTTAAGACGTTTTCCCATGAGAATAACACAGCCTTGCAAGGCACCTGGTCAATTACAGTGTCCTTCTGTGATTGTAGCTGTTTCAAGGACACTGGACTGTTCCGATATGGTAGTCAGTTAATTTCTTAATACGTTGCTTTGTGTCTCTGGTAAGGAGTTGTACTCTTATCTTCGATAGAGCTCACAAGGCCATCCTCCTCAGGGGTAGGGGTGATGTTATGCATGTACATACATTAATTGTTCTGTAACCCAGCAGTTAATTAATGGTGAGAGACATGAGCCTGCTGTAGTGGTTACTGCCAGGGTCAGATTTCCATCACACTACAGCTTAACTTCACCAATTACATGCAGGATGAGCTCTACTGCCATATTGTACGGTACAATTCAATGCATTATATAGTATTTCGAGTGTAACCTGGCACTTCATATGTGTTTCTATATATATTTTTCGAACAACATCCATCCAGCCATATGCATGTGGTTCCGTCCTTTACCTTGACCGTGTGTATTTGGCCGTCCGGCTACGCTACTCTCCACATTTGATGTCCCACCTTCCCCTTCTTTGCCTGTAGCACCCTGTTAGGACATCCTGTTTGGTAGGCACGTGTTCCGCTATATCTGATCGACTTCTCTGCATGGCTAATCATCGATGCGGTGGTTCAACAACCCGACTTGTCCACATGTGTACAGTTATGTGCACCGTGTCGTATGCAAACCTATGTGGTTTGTACGGGTACATACCACATACGGGATGTGCACATTCTGCAGACACATTCACATGCAGCCATTTCCATATCTGTACCTGAGGTGGGTTGATGACATGTGGGGTACATATTTGCCCGCGTGGCATTGCCTAACACAAACATATTACCACATTTCAGGTATGCACATTGTGTGTAGGTGTATAGCTGCACACGGATGCTAGCAGGTGTGGGTGCACAGGTGTACATGGGTGGGACTGACATGCTACAATGAGGCTATTGTGTATTACATCGGAATGCATGCGTTCTGCTTCTGGATATTACACTTCAACATACGCCATCCAGTGTATGCGACAGAGACGTTGCTGGGTGTGGGATATGTTGCTATGCACATGTTTTGCTGTGTTTAAGGTATCTTAATTCCTTCCTGTTGTTATGTCAACACAGCTACCCGGCTATGTCCTCTCACTACTGCTTGTGACCATTCTGGTTGGCACCTTTTCCAATGCCCATAGTGGGACATGTTTTATGGACACTTCGGATTTTGCAGGACAACACATACCCACGGCAAGTGCACTTGACAGAACTTCACTTGTTTGCCATACTATACGCTTATTCTGTTAGCATTTAGGGTGCTTATTCAGTTTCATATGCCATGTATGTGTTTCATGTACGAATTATATGTTTTGTGCTACTATTACATGTATATTGCGGGAATATTCTTGCCACGGGATCTCCGGTCATTTTCCATTTCTTCGGATTTTGCAGGGACACAACTGTCCAATGAGGGACTGTCCATGGCACATTGGGACAGCTGGTAACCCTGCTGACCATGCCCATGTCGCTACTGGGGTGGCCACCTTTTCCAGTTGACAGGGTGGGATATTTCCGGGAGCCACATGTGACTTCACAGCCCGACACATACACACGGTCACTATATAGCATAGAACTTCACTTATTTGCCTAAATAAGAGCTTATTGTTGTGGCAGTTTGGTAGCTTATTCTGTTTCTTGTGACATTTAGGTATTTCAGTTACGGAAATAACCGATTCAGGCTACCATTACATTAAATACGGGATATCATTATGACCTACAATCTTAGCACACTTCCCATTTGTAATACTTTTTTTCGGGACACGAATGCCCATAGAGGGACTGCCCCTCGCAAAGTGGGACGGTTGGTGACCTTAGTCGCTACTCCTATGTTGGTGCGGCGCGCTGATATGCTGCTGTACACCTTCTCTGACTATGCACACTCACAGTACATTGCGGGACGGACACGGTATTACGCGTATCCTTTGTTCCTTGGACAGGTACAGTTCGGGCTGCGTGGGTTTTATTTGCTTCTCTCTTTAATTGGGACGGGTACTTTGTTGCATACTCTGCGGACATTTCATTCTGCACGGGCCATGGCTGCAGCCATTTCTATTCTGGGTGGACTATGGCAGCCAGCACTTTAGGTTGCTCTTCGCCTGCCTGCTTAAACACGCCTACTGACACATCCTACTTGGGCTCGCTCACGTACACTACGCATGTGTCTGTGGTTACGGTGCACTCTCATTAATATGCATATGGCGCTACTGCGCCGGCTATTCAATGCACCGCCGGCGCAAGCCTTACGCCGGCCTTGCGCCGAGCTTCATGAATCCCGGGCTACGTCTTTTTAATGCAGATTGACTGCCTTGTTTGCAGTTTCACATTGCATTATTCATAGCAGTGATTTATACCTATCAACTGTACAGATTTTCCCAGAATGTCCAGATTTTTGCTCCATATTTTTTATCTATTTCTCATAAAAATTGTGGTTCTCTGACAAATCATTGGCAAATCATTGAGGGTTAAAGTTAGAAAATAATGACAGATATTTGGGTTTCAGATTTTATACCCTTCAGAAAATTCATGCTAATGCAGAACCTGTTATTCTATCAATTTTCCAAGTTTGTAAGAGCAATCTTTAAAAAGTGTCTCTGTTTTTGGGCCTTTATTCCCCCATTATTGATGGCTTTGTCCAGACTTCTTGCTGTAAGAGGTTGATAGGTATGTGATTTACTCTTGACACACAATATGAAGTGAAAGATTAAAGGCCAACTGTCTGGAACTTTCTGAATGGTAGGTAAGAATGTTATCATTATAGAAGAATTTTGATATTACTGTACTTAGGCTGGAGAGAGTACAACAGCTTACCGAACTGAACATGCACATTAGTGCTAAAGAGTTAATTTGTTACAATGTCATCATCATCATCATCATCATCGACCCTCTGTTTTCCATTTTTCAACATGGGGTCAGTGTTGCCTCAGTTTGTCACCATCCCTCTCGGTTCACTGACATTCTGCTACCTTCTCCAACACTCATGTCTGACTGTCGCAGGTCTTCTCTTACACAGTCCAGCCATTCTTTGCTGGACATCCCCATTTCTTCTTGTCTTCTTCCTCTCTATCCCAAACATATTGTCTGCTGCGCTCCTGCACATGTGCCCACACCATGGTTTATCTGTCCTCTTTGACTTTCCATGCAATTGGAGCTACTTGTGCTTCTGCTCTGATGTCCTCCTTTCTTCATCTGTCCCACAGTGTGCATCCTACCGCCAGTATCCAGCAGTTCATCTCCATCACCTCTAGGTTCCTCAACTGTGCTACCTTCACAGCTTTTTTGTACAACTTACTTTTCAGTTTCTTTTACATTCTTCTATCACACGCTACCCCTGACAATCTGCACTAGTTCGCTGCAACCCCTCTGACTCTAACTTTGACCACCTAATTCAGGCTTCCCTTTTCCAAAACCACCCTTTTCAGATACTTGAAACTTTAGCATGTCCCACTATTTTCCCTTCTGTCATAATTCTCAGCGTCTTCTAATTCTCCCATTTGCTGCCATTACAACTGTCTTTCCTATGCTCAGTTTCATCCCATGAGCCTTCAGTTTTGTATTCCATTCCCCTATCATTTGCTGAAGTTTTTGCTCATGGTATGCCTATAATGCCACATCATCTACATACAGCAACTTTGTTGATCTGTCTCCTCCAACCTGTTTGCTAATGTAGTTCATCACCAGTATGAACAGCAGTGGGCTCAGAGCTGACCCCTGATACACACCCACTCCCCCTGGGAACCACTCTGTGAGACTGAACATTGTTTGTTCTTGATTCATTGGGACCTTGTACATAGCTTGCACTAATTCTGCCAATGTTTTTGTGACTAAGAACCACAGTAGTACTGCCCAAAATCAGTTTTCCTGGGACCTTGTCACATGCTTTCTCCAAGTCTAGGAATGCTGAATCGGACTCTTTCCTCATCTCTAGCTTCTTCTCAGCTATCTTTGTCACTGCAAACATCAGGTCGGTTGTGCTGTGTCCTGATCTGAATCCAAACAGCTTATTTCCCATCTTACATTCTACTGCTCTGCATATTCGTTTATTAATCACCCTCTCCAGAACTTTCATGCAATGTGACAAGAGTTTGATAGCACTGTAGTGCCCGCAGTTGTGGACGTCCCCTTTGTACTTGTACACTGGCACATGTATACTTATTCTCCATTCATCTGGGATATACCTTTCTCTCCAACTGCTATGAGTACCCTCAGGAGCCATTTCTCCAGTGACTCACACAACATCTTGATCATATCTGCAGTGATCTGAGTTTTCTGCTTTCCCTGACTTCATTTTCCTTAGTGCAGTTCTTACTTCTAGTGTAGAGTCTTCTTCCTCTTGGATCACAGGCTGTGTATTGAGCAGTACGGCTTTTGTGGAGTTTTTCTTTTCATGCAGAAGTTGCTGGAAGTTCTTCCACCTGTTTTTGATGTCATGTGGTCCTGTGGACGAGTGAATAGATACTGGCATCCTTTATGAATGATATCTGATGACTATCTCTTTTTTTCTTTGTCTTGCAACCTGATAGAGTTTCTTTGTGACATCTGTCAGTTACTTATCATAAATTGGTAGAGTGCCCTGATTCCTTGTTATTTGCTATTGTGACTGCTATCTTAGCCCCTTTGTTCTATATCCTGTCTTTTCCTGCACTGCACCTTTATCTTCTTGACCTCCTGGACTTCTGCATTCCACCACAATTTTTTCTTCTGTGTTTGCATCCCTGGATCTGCCACATATCTGATTTGCAATCCATACACATGGTGTTCTGAGGTGCTGCAATTCGTCAACTCCACCTATTTCCTCTTCTTCTTGGGGTGTTGTAGCCCTAAGTATTTTTTTGAATTCCTGTGCTTTCACTCCAGTCAGCTTCCAGGTCTTCAGCCTAGACTCTCTTGACTGTACAGCCTTCTCTGACTACTACTCACAGCTGATTGTAGCAAACAGGGGTTTATCCTGTGAGATGATGGTTTTATTGGTGGATGACTTTGCAATATTAGATTCCACCCCAATGGCCCTTCCTTTCTAGCAGGGAGTCAACCTGAGATCCATGTTTGGCCACTCTTGTATGTGATCTGGTGAGTGTCTCTCTTGCTCAACCATGTGTTGGCCACCATCAAGTCATTTGCCAGACAAAAGTCTATAATGTCATCCCTTTTATTCCTATTGCTTCACCCACATGGACTCAGGCAGTCCTCATATCCTGTTTTGTCTCAACCTGCATGAACTTCAAGGTCTCCCATTATCAACACCAACTTATGGTGTCCTAGTAGGTCCTGCAACTGCTGCCTGAATGCCCCCTTTTTCTCACCATTACAACCCTGGAGCATGATCTAGTCTAAGATTATGAATACTGGAGTCTGTTTGCCATGATTATATAGGCCCTAGGGCCAATAGCTTAGTACCTATCTATGAACCAATATACGAAATTCACCCCAGGGATCACTTCTGTGGCTCTGCTTGACAGGGGCAAAGAAAGATAATTTTCTTGGGTGGCAAAAGCCAGGGTACCTACCTATGAACCTATGAACCTATGAGTTAATCACTAATTCCAATGGCATCTTTCAGGGCCTTTAGAAGACTGTTTCTAACCCCAATTCCCACACCATTTCTTGTATGGCCCCATCCTGAGTAGCAGACTATAGATCCCAAGCCAAGTGACCTTGTTGAACTGCCATTCCGTTTTAATACACAAGATATCCTGTCTCATACTTACCATGATATCAGCTGCTTTCAAGCTGCATCCTGTCAATGAAACTATATTCAGTGCAACAATCCTTTGTTCATATTTAGCAGCCTGATTGGTTTTGCATCCAGATTTCACTCAGCAGTACTCTTGCAGCAAACACAGGCTGGGTAACTGGACAGCACACAGCCAGTGGCTTATTCATTCTGGCTTGTTGAGCCTTATGGTGGTCAAGCACTGGCCAGCAAAGGTAGACACAACCCTCCTACTTCTACTCAAAGGTTCAGTCTTGGGACCGCTCTTGCTTGGCATCTACTTCTCTGCAGTACAGCCCAACACTAAGGGACTCTGGCTAACAAAGTTCGCAGATGACTGCAAACTGGGAGCCATTATTGAATCCACAAATGATATGGATACTCTACAAAAGGGCCTTACAGAAACAGATGCTTGGTGCCAGAGCCATGGGCTCAAGCTCAATGCCAAGAAATGCATAGTTATCCCCTTTGGGAAAAAACATGTACCCGTGAATTACCACATAGGTGGCAGTACACTAAACACCGAAAGTGTGATAAGAGACTTAGGGACACAGGTGGACAGTGGTCTCACCTTTGATAACCACATTGCCACAACAGTCAGGACATCCTTCTATGTGGCACACCTCCTCACTAAGGGCTTTTCATCCAGAAAAAAGGAGGTCATTGTCCCACTGTACTCATCCCTCATTAGACCCATTAGCCTAGCCAGAATGTGTTGGCTTTCACTGCCCCCTTAGATTACTTCCCTGTGCCTCTGTCCTGCAGAGCCACTGAAGTGATCCCCGAGGTAAGCTTTCTGTTTCCCATCCACTCATCAAGATTTCTTTTGAAGAGTGTTAGCAAGGAGCTCTGCCTAATGTAGATTCAGATCTTGTTCCAAAGCATGGGAAGTCTCTGGGACAAAAATCTATCCCTCCAGCACATCCTATTTATTGTTGTGGTGAAGTTTAGATCCCTTGAGCATGTGGCTCGTGGGGATAAGGTTTTCTTTAGGTGGAGCATGTCCATCAATTCTGGGTTGAACATGACCTTGTATGTCAGGCAGAGATCACCTCTGAGTAGGCAGTATGCAACCGAGTACAGCTGTAATTTCTTCAGTCAAGCTGCATAGGGCATCTGTTTGAGGCCAGTGATCCTCCTGGTGAGGTACTTCTGTGGTCTTTACAGCTGTTGCAGGTGTCTTGTAAGGTACATACCAAATGGGACGTTGTACTTTATGATGGGCCTGATGAGTGATGAGTAGAGGGGCACAATGAGAAGTATATGCCGAACAAGAGGGGTCCTAGGACTGAGCCCTGGGGAACTCCACTTGTAACCAATTTAGAGTTAGACCTAGCTCTCGCAACTCTCACCATGTGGGTTCTGTCCGTGACCAGTTGGCAACCCATCTTGTGATGTAGGGGTTTATGTTCAGGCTGGTGAGCTTGTCTATAATACCAGAATGGGAAATGGTGTTGAAGGCCTTTGCAAGGTCTAGGTAGGCTGTGTGTACCACCTTTCCCTCATCTATACCCTTGATAACTGTCTCAAAGAAGTCCACCAGGTTTAGGAGGCATGATCTGCCCTTAACAAAGCCAAACTGGGTAGGGTCCAGTATTTGGAGGTTCCCAATGTCTCGGTTAATGAGTTCCATGATGATGTGCTCCATAGCCTTGCAGACCAAGATAGTCAGGCTTATAGGATGATAGTTCCTGGGGTCTGTTGTGGCTCCATCTTTGTGGAGCAGAATAACCGCTGCTGTGCGCCACTCTATGGGTACATAGCCTGTGGAGGGGCTGAGTTTGAGCAGTGTGTTTAGGTGAGGGTTAGTTCATCTTTGAGCTTGTGTAGGATGCAGCCTGGGACACCGTCCGCTCCCATTGATGCTGTGTTTTTGGCTTTGGAGAGGGCTGTTTTTAACCTGAGTGTCTGTGATTTCAGGGACTCTACATTCTTCTGGTATGGTTATGGGCCCTCCTGGGGGTGAGAGGGGCGTGACATTTGTGCTAAACCTGTCAGCCAGGATGTTGGCAATATCGGTCGGTTCAGTGTATTTTGTGCCATTCTGCACTAACTCCGAGCAGATCTGAGCATTGCCACTTAGATTCTTGACATAGCTAAAGAATGTCTCGTGGTTATCTTTGGAGTCCTTGGCAATTTTACTTTTTTTCTTCCCACACTATTTACTTCCCTGGACCCCCAGAATACAATGCCCCATTTGGTATGTACCTCTCAAGACATCTGCAACAACTGGAAAGGCCGCAGAAATACCTCACTAAAAGAATCACAGGCCTAAAGCAGATGCCCTACGCTGACCGCCTTAAAAAACTCCAGCTATACTCTGGCACATATCGTCTACTCAGAGGTGATATCTGCTTAACATACAAGACCATGTCAAACCCAGAGCTGTTGGACTTGCTACACTTAAAGAAATCCCAATTCCTCAGAGCCACACGGTCCAGGGATCTAAACCTTGTCATCACAATAAACAAAACATGCTGGAGGGATAGGTTCCTGACCCAGAGACTCCCCAGACTCTGGAAAAGACTGCCCATACATGTCAAGCAGAGTGCCTCTTTGGACCTCTTCAAAAGGAACCTTGATGATTGGATGGGAGAAAGAAAATTCACCCCGGGGATCATGTTAGTCGCCCTGCTATACAGGGGTCCGGGGAAGTAAATAGTGTGGGAAGAAATAGCCAAGGAATTGTTATGGCTAGGCTTGTATAGGCCCTAGGGCTGATAGCCTAGTACCAACCTATGAACCATGGGTACTTGGCATAGATCGGAATAGACTGAGTCCTCAACCCACTTGCCACTGGAAATACCCATGCCCATTTCTGGTGACATTAATCAACATGACAGAATTGGCTGGAATTAATTTTTACATCATTGAGTGGCTAGCCCTGGTATGTGGCACAGTTTGTGATCCATCTTCTCCTGTCTAGAGGATACTGCATCCTCAGTCACCTGAGGTAGCCTGAGCCAATGGGAAGAGCTCCTCCCTGCTTCATAGAGCACCCTGGTGAGACACTTGTTGAGCAATGTCTGCCATCCTCAAAAAGGCATGAAGAGCTCTAATATGATGTAGTTGCCTTACTCTAAATGTGGAATGATTATACTAGGAGGCAGTTTTGAAAGTAATCCAGCAAGCTGAGTAAGAAATGTTTTTTTTTTTTTTACGCAGAACACTAGAAACAAAAAAGGAAGTCAGAAGATCAACTGTTATTTTTAATTTATAACAATATACAATATTCAAATGTTAAATGCCAATACAATAACCATTTCCTTTTTAATAGGGGGAATGCAGCCCAGCAGTCTGTACTAAAAGCCTTCATAATGAGGCTACTGAAATAATGACAGTAGCAAGAGAACAGAAGATAGTAATATCAGATGATGTAAAGTTATCCAGCCAAACAGGAAGGTTGTGGCATGCCCTAAGAGTTTTATCACTAAATAAAATAGATTGTTTTTCCTCTGTACAGATTGTTGCAAGGCCACAGGTGGAAATCTCCGTACACTGCTTGGGACTGGACCACATACAGACTTGATGGGAAGAATAACAGAGGCCATATGAAACAAGGAGGATGTTACAAATCTAATCCATAATACATCTAAATAAAGATTTTAAAACAGCATAAAAAGAACATTCTGAAAAAAGCTGGGTGCTGTTTAGCACAGAAAGTTAGGGCTATGAAATGATAATGGGCTCCACGTTTTTGCAGCCCTGGGTATGATTCCCTCAACTTCTACTTGCAAATTTTGAGGGTCTGAACAAGGCACTCAACTCAAGTGAACTAATAATGCTCAGGAGGCAGCAGTTTTAGGAAAAATATGCAAAAGCAAAAGAACATACTTTATTCACTGAGGAATGATAAGTCAGAGGTAAATGGGATGATTCTTTTTTAACTGAAAAGGTTACATGACCAAAGATAAGTTGTTTTGGAGACAGCTGATGAACCAAAGTGTATTTAGTTGGTGAATACGTGGATCAAATATAAATAATTCTAGTGATATATAAGATACTGGATAGTAGTTAACAGGAATACATTTCATTCACAAGGAAGAATGGAAGGCAAGATATGTCAGCTAAGTAAACTTTAAAACCTGGTGAATAATATACACCTGTTTGTTTCTATGCTTCATATATATATTCTTTTGTTGTGAGTACCATAGAGTACAACTTATCATTTCTGTTGCTCAGTAACTGCATATTCTGTTTCACAGAACAGCAGTGTTAAGTTATATGATTAAATAGTTATTTGTCAAGGTAAGAAGGTCAGCAAACTTACAATGTAGCATATCCAATGGAGTTGTTTTTAATTTTCTGTCTGCAGTCCATGAGAATATTGTGTTGTACAGCTCAACAGAATCAACTGTGAATGTTCTTATCACTCAAGTGGCAAAAAATATGTTGTTAAGTTATCTCCAGCACAGTACTGATGAAGTCTGTTCCACCTAATTTTCTGTTAACAGCATAACTTTTTAAAACTCCACAGATATTCTGTGAGAGAATCTGCTTAAGAGACACACTATAATTCATAATTGTAAGAGCAAGCTGAACCCCATAATCATGTCTTTTTATTTGTTGCTGGCACATCTGGGAACTTTTTTTTTTTCATTGCATGTGTAGCATTTTAGATGCTCAGTGATTCCAGACTGTAACAAGCTGAAACGTCTTAAAGCAGCAGACAGTGACAGACTCATCGGTTTGTACAAGATGCCACAAGCCGCAAAGGGTTACTCAACTTCTCCATTACACAACTCGTGAGCAAAATATTCTGCAGCCTGTTGCTCTGAAATGACACGTAAATAAGAAACATAATATAAAATAAAATCATCAGTGTGATATTATCAGAGAACACATCAGAAAGTTAGAAATATATACTCTGCCTGAAGTCACTAAAGTATGCAGTGAAACATACAGGTTGTGGTGATCTCCACCATCACCTAACAATCAAATTAATCCTTTTATGCACTCATTTTTCAATTCAAGACAAGTATTAGTTGCTGGAGGAAAAAGCTCTACTAATTAATTTAAGTGAAACTTTTTTTTCTTTCTTTTAAAAAACAAATGTAGTTGCAGTTCAGAAACAAATATGCCAGCAACACAAAAAATCGTTTTGCTTCTCTCAGCCAGAAAAAAATATATAATAAACAAATAGGCCTTTAAGAGCCACTTAAAAAAACATCTTTAACAGGAAGCTTTCTGTTATAGCTTCTTAGTTCTTTAATGATTTGTAACTACCGAGGCCTTTTTTGGATATATTTTGCTGTAAGCTTTCATTTCTGCAGTTTGTAAAGAGTTTTTTTTTTAATTGCATTTGTGCAATTGTCTGATGATATTTTATTTATTTATTTGTATTTGTAGTGTAGATCATTGATCTCCATGGTCCTTTTTCAGACTTAGCCTGGGAGCAGTATCTGGTTAAGTGACTTGCTCGGGGTCACACAGTTAGGCAATGAAGTTTGATGAAATCAAGCCTTGCACCAATGGACCACAGGAAAAAGCTCAGCGACAGCTCCTTGATCCTCTTATCCAACTGGTAGGCAATGCCTTTACTATCAGTGGCTAATGAGGTAGGACTCTTGACTTTGATGCTGTAAGATCAGATGACTATGGGTTCTACTCCTTCATCACTTGCTTGGATTCATTTTTTCCAACATCGACATTACAATGCAGAATTACAGTGTGGTGCACCCATAAGTGCACCATCTTTTGGATGAGATATTAAACCAAGGTCCCATCTGCATAAATTAGTAATAGCTCCAAGTGGATAAAAAAGTTCCCTTAGCACTTACTGAAAACCTTAGAGTTACTTTATTTATAAAAACACAAACATTTACATATTTACATATATGTACACTTCATATTTATACACCTGTCGGGGTGATTTAATTATAATTTACAAATTTGTTAGGGACAGTGATATTGAAAATATTTTGGGATATTATAAGTACAAATGCATTCACTGAATACTAGGAACAATATAAAGAATTATGAGTGGGTCGCTGATCTTAACACCTTAAGAGAAAAGCTCAAGAGTTTAATCTTGGCATCCATGTTGAGAACACATAATAGTTCAATTAGGATTGGCAACCTGATTATAATTCTTTGTAGTGCATGGAGCTTTATCTGCTTCATGTACTAGTAGCAACAGTAAAAAAGAAAACGTGTTTTATCAGCTTTCAAAGTCATAAAGCACTTTGCAAGCAAGACAAGCAAGGCAATGTAACACAGTCCCTTACATTTACAAGCACCTTCCATGCCTCTTAACAGTCCAGAGTTTCACAGAATGCCCAGATTTTTTTTGTCTAGTCTGTTCTTCATAAAGTCTGTGGTTTTTGGACAAATTATTGAGGAGTGAATTCATAAAATGATGACATACATTTAAGTTTTAGACTTCATATCCTTCAGAAAATACAGATAAATACATTTCCTGTTATTCTAGTAGCTTTCTAAGTTTTTATTAGGCATTCCTAGACTTGGAGAAAGCATATGGCAATGTCCAAGAAAGCTGATTTGGGCAGTTCTGTGGTGGTTCAAAATCCCAGAATCATTGATAGAATTAGTGCAGGCTATGTAGAAGAACACAATGACTCAATGAACACTGTTCGGTTTCACAGAGGAGTTCCCAGTGGGAGTGGGAGTGTACCAGTGCTCATCTCTGAGCCCAGTGCTGTTCATTCTGGTGATGGACTATATTAGTAAACAGGTCAGAGGGGACAGATCAACAAAGTTGCTGTATGCAGACAATGTAGCATTACAGGCAGACTCTGAGCTACAACTTCAGCAAAGCATAGGAGAGTGTAATGCAAAACTGAAGGCACATGGGATGAAACCAAGTACAGACAAGACAGTAGTAATGGCAGCAAACTGAGGAAATCAGAAGAAGCTGAGGCTTGAGATAGACGGGAAGATAGTAGAACAGGTTAAATATCTGGGAGGGGTGGTTGAGGAGAAGGGAAGTCTGAAAGAAGAGGTTAAAGCTAGAATCAGAGGGGCTGCAGCCAACTGCCATAAAGTCTGATGTGTAGTGAATGACAGAAGAATGCTAAAGAAGCTGAAAAGTAAGGTGTACAAAACAGAGGTGTGAATAATACTACTGTAGGTACAGAAACCTGGGCAGTAAAGGCAGAGGAGATGAGGAAGCTGCAGGTGATTGAGATGAAGTGCTTGAGAATGGTGGTAGGATGTACACTGTAAGACAGATGAAGAAATGAGAACATAAGATCAGAAGCCAAAGTAGCTCCAATTGCAGAAACGATCAAAGAGAACAGATTACTGTGGTTTGGACACGTGCAGAAAAGCAGAAGGCAATCTGGTGAAGAAGGTTTCAGACAGGAAGAAGGTAAGAGGTGGATGGATTGTGTGAGAGAAGATCTGTGACAGTCAGGTATGAGTGTTGAAGAAGGCAGGAATGTGGCATTGAACTGAGTGAGTTGGCGACCGTTAACATAATACCCTGACCCCATACAGAAAATGGGAAAAATGGGGCTGATGAAGATAATTTCTAAGTTTACAATAGGAAGTCAAGGACAGGTTATCAGAATGGACAGCAGGCTGAAACAAATCCTTTATTCTGCCACTATTATTTGCTGGTCAGTACTGACAGATTTAACTGCCTAGCCCAAAAGGTGACCATAACAACTTAAGCAAGGGGTGCTTAACATTTATTAAGATTGGGTCTTGTACCACTCTATTGCTTAACAGATTTGTTTTTTTTTTCAAATATCAGAGTGCAATCACCACACTCCATACATTACAATTATTTAATTATATTTTAGTGTACCTCCTGCATGGAATGATGTTTTTCATTGCAGGGTAGTTTGTGGTTGAATAGCATTGCATTGTCAGTAAGAAAATCAGAGTCAGTTAACTACCTTAAAACAAATCTGGATCAATGGATGGGTATGTCAGCAATTAACCTGGGTCTTAATAGTGGCAAACTCTTTGATGGCCTTTTTAAGGCACTGAGCTGTATTTCCATAACACTGAAAATTGAACATTGAGCATATATTTAAAGAAATTGTCCTTCATTAACACCTCACTTTTTCCTACAACCACATTTTAACTTTTTTAATAAATCAGGTACTTCTCACGTTTTTATTACACAAAACTTCTTGATTAGGAAATTTCAAAAACAATCCAGTCTCTTGAAAACATCTTATCAATCCTACCATGTTGCAACATTATGGTTATGAGCCCATTTGTGAATGAAGACAAGAGTGAGAAAAATGGTGCAGTAATTCAGACACATTACGTGGTCAGCCACGCCACCATCAAGTTTATACATTGTTATAATTCAGACACATTACGTGGTCAGCCACGGCCACCATCAAGTTTATACATTGTTATAATTCAGACACATTACGTGGTCAGCCACATCCACCATCAAGTTTTTACATTGTTATTTTTGATGAAGGAGACTGAGACTGTGTTAAAATACCAGAGTAGCAGCTGTATTAGCTTGACAACCTAATCTAGACATTGCTTGAGCCGATGTCTGTGATGGGGTACATTGTTACCCTCTGCAGCACAGAAGGATCTGGCTGTGCCTAATATACCATCATCTACACACTAGAGACATAGTCAAATACTATCATGTAGACAGAGATACCATATGGGAACTTACACACATGTGCATCCTCACACAGAATCCCATACAATACATGGAATACCAATCTCTGTTGAAACTAAGGTATGTGTAGCATTGACGATCCTTGCTACAAAAACCTTCCAAAGACCACTGGGGGACACACTGGGCATATCACAGACATCTGCCTCTAGAATACCACACCTGTTCCTTGTTTCATGTGGCAGCATAAAGAGGAGTCATATATATGATTGCCAAAGTCCACAATGCACAGAAACATCACTATGCAAGCATTGCATAAAACAGCTTGTTCTCCTAAGCTTCTATGGGCCATTGATTGCCCCACTTCATTATTAAGAGCTCACATGGCCACTGGTATGTCAGCTAGAAAGGTTTTAATTCTATCAACTGCCAGATTGTTTGTAACACATTAAATATTTTATACAATGTGCACCATGCACTCAGTTGCCACAGTTCACATATCTGCTACATTACCAATCCACCAGTGATTAGTGCAGGGTGGGTTCCTACAGATATATTTCATTGGCAGTGCCAGATAAACCATGGAACGATGGCTAATGATACAGCTACACAACCTAGACAGCATAGCTGAGATGCAATGCAACACATCATTGTCACATGACTGAAACATCATAGTGTGTCTGTTCAAAATGATGTAGGCCCTTGTTCCCCAGCCTAGACTCCTCCAGTGGGTGCACTGCAGCATTATTCATGATGCAAGCCCTCGTCCTCAGTCTAGTCTCCTTCGGTGGGTGCAATGCAGCATTCTTCAGAGACCTGCAGTAAGATATTTGCTGTCTGTGCAATTCTACACAGTCCAGTTCTATGCAGACAACTTGTGCAGGGTGTTGTCGCTGGAGGAACAGACAGAGCAGAGCCAATGTCAGAGAAGGTGCCAGATGTGGAACTACCACAGGAACTGGGTACAGGGGAAGACCATGCAAGGCAGCAAGATGGGCATAATATGGCACTAGCTAAGAGATCACAGCTATTTCAAAACTATGGACCAGAATAGAGACAACGAAGATCAAAACAAATGCAGTCAATATTACATCCAGGCTATGCTGCACAGTGCATTGACTAGCCACTCTGTGCATCAGACATCACTTACCCTATAACACAATAGTGAGGGCAAGACACAATTGTCATTATATGCACAGGTGGGAAGGGATACAATGACATGGATCAGCAATGGGTATATTGGTGGGAGGAGAAACTAAGGAGGTAGGGTGTATGTGTGTGTGTGTGTGTGTGTGTGTGTGTGTGTGTGTGTGTGTGTGTGTGTGTGTGTGTGTGTGTGTGTGATGGGAGATTATAGGAAAAGGAGCATACAGTGAGGAGATAGAGGTAATGCTTTCTCAGGAGAGTAAATGTCAAAATGTAGTAATGGGTAGTTGCACAGTATTAGTTCCAATGAACACAGCCCCTGCATATGTGGTTGCACTTATTATATATTTCTTTGACGGGTGTTGTGGGTTCCCAAGTGAGAACCATGCAAATCATGAAAGTCATCAACCACATGTGCATCACCTCAGAGGATTGGTACTGGTATTAATGCTCAATGAAAAAGATGAGTATTAATAATAAATGATAAAGTGCTGCCATGTGCCTGACTGCTTCATAGGTTATGTCTGCATGAGTGTCCATGTCATGCCACCCCAGACTTGCTATCAATGGTTAACATGGAAGAGGCACGCAGTACGTGACCTTGACCTACTTGTCCTGTGTGGTGATCCCACAGTGCAGACAGATGATCAGTGGTGATGAGAACAGCACTGGCCCCGGTATGTGGAGGCAAATGGCCCCATGGAAGCAATAAAGGCAACCATGTGCCTGTTCAATATGCCAAACATTTTGGCAAAGCCATCCAATATGTTTTCATGTAGGTACACCTGTCATCTCTGCCATCATGATGGTGGTGTTTGTGACATCTTCCTGTGCCTGGATGACAGGCCTGCACATCTGTTGAGTGATGCCCACTGTGACACCCAGTTTGGACAGTGAACACGACCCAGAGCATTGATGACCACTGGCCCACCACTCCTAGCCCTGTTACCAAGCATGGGCAGGGAATAACTCTGCTGCCTTAATAGAGTGTTAGGCATAACCTGTTCTTTCATGGGCTCTGAAGAAGTGGGGACAGCTTCTGCAGGCAGCCGAGCTGTGTCACTGTATATGGGTAGTATTGTGCCCAATGTAACCAAAAACAGAAAGTGGGCTTGTCACATACTAGCGGTGTTACTTATTGGTGTTTATCTAGTGACTTTCACAGGTGCTGTGGTTATGGTGTCCTCTGTCATGGAACAGGACACACCTGATGTCAGTTCTGCATTGGGCACTTATGATGACAACCTTATACCAACCACTGTTGGCCATAGTAACTACATTGAGCACAATTTAACATACAACAGGGTACCAAAATGAGTTCAAACCAACCAGACCAAGAATTCAAAAATACGAAAATAAGTTGTTCCCACATCAAGGCTGTGGAAAAACAGTCCAATTTATTAAGCGCTTTCGTCTCAGTGGAATACTGAGACTTCATCAGAATAAAAACCCAACATTCATTTCTCTTTAAATACCCCTAATAATGGATTAATTAAACAATTAAACATTAGTCATAAAAAGTATCTTAAAACCACATTTCACTATTTTGTAACACGTATATATCACAAAACTGGTTCACAATGATTTTTTATCTTGTCAGTGCTCTACTTTTTAAAATCAGTAAAATAGAGACCATATCATTTATACCAGGTTCATTCATAACATTTAAACGCAGTTGCCACTTAAGTTCACTTCTTTCAATTTTAAGTTCCCATCACCTACTTCTTGTACTCTGGTGTACTATCTCCAATATTCCAAGTTTAAATTTAGTGAAGCCCTCACATACCAATGAATGTTTATACACTGCATTATTCTCATTACATTGTGAAATGGCATAGGTGTGTTCATAAATTCATCTTTTGAACACCCTTTCAGTTTTTCCTACATAATAAAAACAACAATTGTCACAAACAGCTAAATAAATCGGACCCTTAGTAGAACAGTTACCCTGCCTCAAAATAATATTTGTTTTAATACCTGGTAGGTTTATCCTTTTCCCTTCTAAAATAAATTTGCATTGTTGACAACTCCCACACTTAGTAGTACCTTTTTCACTCATCCCATAAACTAACAGTTCATGTTTGAAGAGAATTTTTAAATTTTCACCCATTTTTAACACAAACTTTGGACTTTCACCTAATATTTTAATTAAATCTGAATTAGAATTGAATAGTATTCAATATTTATTCAAAATGTTTTGGACCTCCTTAGTCCCATCTCCATATTCAATCACCATATTGTCATCATAATTGTTCTTCACAAATTCCTTTTTTACTTTTATTTGGTCGTAGCCAACTCCCAAAATGGGTTTAAATTTAACTCCCCATGTTGAACTAATCACTTCTACTGTTCTTAGGATGAGATCTCTAAGGTAACATCTATCGAAAAACATTTCAGATATAAGCAAAACTTCCTTCCTAAAATTATTCCAATCAGAACACATTCTGGCCGCTCTCACTAACTGGCCCTTAAGAATATTCTTTTTAGTATGTCCTGGATGCTGACTGTTAAAATCCAGGTAACTATTGGAAAATATGTTTTATTTTTCTGTAAATAGTGGAAGAGAAGTTTAACTGTTCCGTATCCTTATAAATGGTAACATCAAGATAATCAATGCTGGATTCAGAACTGTTGTGTGTAAACCTTAGGAAGGAATCTAAACTATTCAAATAATCAGCCAAATTATGTTCCTCAACAGTATTTTCCTTCCATAAAATGAAAATATCATCAATGTATCGAAGGTAAACAATCCATCTATTGATTCCTCATCTAAAAAATCATCTATCAACAAATCTGGGTATAAAAATATTTTTCTGTTCCCATCCATACATCACCAAATTAGCGCATATGGGGGCACAACTTGCCCCCATGGCCATGCCTTTAATTTGCTTAAAGTAACAATATTCAAAGGTAAAAACATTGTTTTCTAAAATTAACTCCATAGTACTTAAAATGAAATTTATCATAGTACTGCTCAGGTCTGTTAGCTTAACAATTGCTTCTGAAAATAATTCCAAGCCTTCACTTTGTGGAATTGATATAAACAAATCAATTACATCCATTGTATAAAAAGCAGTGCTCTCACTAAAAAGTTATTTTTTGAAGCTGGTCAAAAAGTCCCAGGAGTCTCTTAAAATATAATCTACAGAAGAAACTGTATTCCTTAAAAGTTGATCAATCAAGACTCCCAAAAGGTAGGTAAAATCAAGGGTATGAACAAGAATACCCTGCTCTCAGAAGATCTGAGAGAATAAGCAATAGAAATAATCAGAGAAATAATAATTCAAATTTTTACCAGCCCCCAACACCCCAGGGCACCGTGAACTACCAGATTTGTTGATAGATGGATTTTTTTACCTTAGATACCTTGATGATATTTTCATTTTATGGAAGGAAAATACTATTGAGGAACATAATTTGGCTGATTATTTGAATAGTTTAGATTCCTTCCTAATGTTTAAACACAACACTTCTGAATCCAGCATTGGTTATCTTGATGGTACCATTTATAAGGATATGGAACAGTTAAACTTCTCTTCCACTATTTACAAAAAAAAAACACATTTTCCAATAGTTACCTGGATTTAACAGTCAGCATCCAGGGCATAATAAAAAGAATATTCTTAAGGGCCAATTAGTGAGAGCGGCCAGAATGTGTTCTGATTGGAATAGTTTTAGGAAGGAAGTTTTGCTTATATCTGAAATGTTTTTCGATAGAGGTTACCCTAGAGATCTCATCCTAAGAACAGTAAAAGAGATTAGTTCAACATGGGGGGGTTAAATTTAAACCCATTTTGGGAGTTGGCTATGACCAAATAAAAGTAAAAAAGGATTTTGTGAAGAACAATTATGATGACAAAATGGTGATTGAATATGGAGATGGGACTAAGGAGATCCAAAACATTTTGAAAAAATATTGGATGCTATTCAATTCTAATTCAGATTTAATTAAAATATTAGGTGAAAGTCCAAAGTTTGTGTTAAAAATGGGTAAAAATTTAAAATGTATCTTTAAACATGAACTGTTAGTTTATAGGATGAGTGAAAAAGGTACTACTAAGTGTGGGAGTTGTCAACAATGCAAATTTATTTTAGAAGGGTAAAGGATCAACGTACCAGGTATTAAAACAAATATTATTTTGAGGCAGGGTAACTGTTCTACTAAGGGTCTGATTTATTTAGCTGTTTGTGACAATTGTTGTTTTTATTATGTATGCAAAACTGAAAGGGTGTTCAGAAGACGAATTTACGAACACACCTATGCCATTTCACAATGTAATGAGAATAATGCATTGTATAAACATTCATTGGTATATGAGGGCTTCACTAAATTTAAATTTGGAATATTGGAGATAGTACACCAGAGTACAAGAGGTGGGTGGTGGGAACATAAAATTGAAAGAAGTGAACTTAAGTGGCAACTGCATTTAAATGTTATGAATAAACCTGGTATAAATGATATGGTCTCTATTTTACCTATTTTAAAAAGTAGAGCACTGACAAAATCATTGTGAACCAATTTTGTGATATATACGTGTTACAAAATAGTGAAATATGGTTTTAAGATACTTTTTTATGATTCATTTTTAATTGTTTAATTAATCAATTATTAGGGGTATTTAAAGAGAAATTAATGTTGGGTTATTATTCTGATGAAGTCTCAGTATTCCACTGAGACGAAAGTGCTTAATAAATTGGATTGTTTTTCCACAGCCTTGATGTTGGAACAACTTATTTTCGTATTTTTGAATTCTTGGTCTGGTTGGTTTGAACTCATTTTGTTACCCTCTTGGATGTTAAATTGTGCCCAATATAGTTACTATGGCCAAAAGTGGTTGGTATAAGGTTGTCATCATAAGTGCCCAATGCAGAACTGACATCAGGTGTGTCCTGTTCCATGACAGAGGACACCATAACCACAGCACCTGTGAAAGTCACTAGATAAACACCAATAAGTAACACTGCTAGTATGTGGCAAGCCCACTTCCCAGTGATATAACAATGGTTCAGATAAGAGTTATGCAAAGAATGTAAACAAATGTAATTTGGGCAATGTACCTTCATAACCGCATCCCTGATATAACTGTAGAGAAGTTATGGTGGTATTGTGCAGTCCTCAGCTTATGACACTAGTGTGAATGTGTTACTGATATATGGAAATACCAACCTGGTGCATCCCCCACAAAGATATGGGACAGTGCATCCAGTTCAGTTCTCACATGCAAGCCTCCACTAGGTATCAGGGTCCTTTCATCTTCCCACACAGGGACAATAGCAGCTCCTCCATGACCAGGAGTATGGTCTGTGATTGCAGACCCCCTACATGTGGCCATCCTTTCATATGGAATGGTGTGAACCTTGGTGTAGCCTTAAAGGATCATACTGGTCACTCTGCAACAGACCTGATTCTCTGCCACCAGCTCATGAGACACATATTCCTGGAGGAACAATCACTCGTGTCTGTGTTCCAGTATCTAGTTTACTCTCAAATGGCTTGCAGTAACACATTAGTACTCTTCTGGGAGAATTTCATAAGGCAGCTCTGCTCTTTATACACCAAGTATCTACCTGTAATTGTGGACATGCAGCTATGATCTGCAAACAGGCACAAAATGTGCAGAGCACTGGCTTCAGATATGGCACTAAGTAAATAGGTAGCAAAATTCAGTGTTCCAGGACAGACCAAATTAAAATACAGAAATAGATTCTAATTCTCAAAAAATAAAAAAAAAGAGACTAGTAGATGTGTCCCTGCATCTATGTCAGGAAAGAAAACTGCTAAAGGGAGGAAAACAATTCTTAAGCAGCAGAGAAAGCAAAATAAGGATGAATAAGAGAGAGTGCAGAACGCGGCTAAATGTCAGAAAGGAAACCTAATAATGGACAAGAATCAATATACCGCATCAGTTCTGCTGGAGCAAAAGATGCATTCAGAAATATCTGAAATCAGTGGGACACTTTTGGACTACATGGTAGGCAATGACGCAAAAAATTGCAAAAAATATAACAGACACCTAATAATCATGCTGAAGACATTTCGGTTCTGCAGACATCTGGCAAAGCAATCAAATATAAGTTTGTGGAGAACTAAACAACTGCTGCAGTGGGTTACAGAAATGAAAAACTGATCTAGAAGAGGAAATATAACTTTTACCACCATTCCAAAGCAATTAAAAGGGAAAAATGGTGTAGTATTCATGGAGAAATGTCTCGGGGAATGAGTTGATATCCCTAGTGAGAATACCATGACTGAGTAGCTCATGGGGTGGCTGCCCCATAGAGCAATTCCAGAAAACAGCCCGGAGAGATGGTGGTGAAATTTCAAACATATACACAAAAACAATAAGTATTATCTGTTCTCTGGAAAAGTGCACTATTCACAAATTTGGAGATATGAGGTTTTTTTTTTTGCAGAGCAATAAGCATTGACTTTACGATGCTCTATTCAGCCATATTGTGGGTTTTCTACTTATTGGGGCCAAAATCTTATTCAGACCGTAAGCAAGCATCTGAGGAGGAAAACGATAAGATTTAGGACTGAGGAAACAAACCAGAAGGGAGGCTAAAACATCCATGTCAGAAGACAATTGGCCCAAAGAACAGAGAAGGACCATGGATGAGTGTATATCAGCAAATAATTTTCCATTATTCCAAAAGAAGTTGATGAAAAATACTAGGCAAGTTAGGAAGCTCACCAGGAAAGTCATGCAAGTGATCTCAGCACTTGGAAACCATGACAGAGCATCCCAGGGGGTGAGTAACAAAGCTGCTGGTGATCACCACTCAGCACTTGGAAACCATGGCAGAGCATCCTGGGGGTGAGTAACAAAGCTGCTGGTGATCACCACTCAGCACTTGGAAACCATGGCAGAGCATCCCGGGGGTGAGTAAAAAAGCTGCTGGTGATCACCATTCAGCACTTGGAAACCATGGCAAAGCATCCTGGGGTGAGTAACAAAGCTGCTGGTGATCACCACTCAGCAGTTGGAAACCATGGCAGAGCATCCAGGGTGTGAGTAACAAAGCTGCTGGTGATCACCACTCAGCACTTGGAAACAATGGCAGAGCATCCCGGGGGTGAGTAAAAAAGCTGCTGGTGATCACCACTCAGCAGTTGGAAACCATGGCAGAGCATCCTGGGGTGAGTAAAAAAGCTGCTGGTGATCACCACTCAGCACTTGGAAACCATGGCAGAGCATCCCGGGGGTGAGTAACAAAGCTGCTGGTGATCACCACTCAGCACTTGGAAACCATGGCAGAGCATCCTGGGGGGTGAGTAACAAAGCTGCTGGTGATCACCACTCAGCACTTGGAAACCATGGCAGAGCATCCCGGGGGTGAGTAACAAAGCTGCTGATGATCACCACTCAGCACTTGGAAACCATGGCAGAACATCCTGGGGGTGAGTAACAAAGTTGCTGGTGATCACCACTCAGCACTTGGAAACCATGGCAGAGCATCCCAGGGGTGAGTAACAAAGCTGCTGGTGATCACCACTCAGCACTTGGAAACCATGGCAGAACATCCTGGGGGTGAGTAACAAAGCTGCTGGTGATCACCACTCAGCACTTGGAAACCATGGCAGAACATCCTGGGGTTGAGTAACAAAGCTGCTGGTGCAGGAATGAAGTTAAACCCACAAAAGCAGATGAGCAGTGACAGCAATAGAGCTAAAGTATTCCAAAGGTACTTGTGTATCATATTTTTGAATTTGGACAATCATTATAAATATCATTGGACACTACTTTAATAGTTAATAAGTGTAAGCATAGTCCTAGGTCTGTTTTGCATAATATACTCAATTACAATATCTCTAGTGGAAATGCAGGAGGTATCTTGTAATCAGTTGGTATATGGGGAGGGTTTTCCTATATTGTTGATGACAGTTGAAAATCTGAGAAAGTCTTGCTTTATGGTTACAAGGGGACTGGGGAGGGAAAAATCAAATAAAAAAGCAGAAGAAGGCCTGGTTTTGAGGCTAGGCAGACAGCTATTAAAGATTTAAAACAGATTTATAGTTTCTGAAATAATATCTCCTGCCAACATGCACTGTCATCACTATGAATTTAATAACTATATGCTAACAGAGGCAGGAGGAAATTTATTTTGAAATAAACTTGAAGGTGATTGGTAATGACAGACCTTGAGAAGCATGGTTATTGAATGACTGCCTTCACAAGTTAAGGGTCATTGAATGACTGCCTTCACAAGTTAAGGGTCATTGAATGACTGCCTTCACAGGTTAAAGGTTAAGGAACCTAAATGATAACCGACTCAACACTCAAAAATATAACTGTTAAGTGAAAATCATCTAGTCCTATGCTGACCGGTGCTGAATAGAAGCTAGAAGGGAGTGGACAATTCTTCTTCTTTTGGCTTTTCCCGGTCAGGGGTCGCCACAGCGGATCACCTGTTCGCTCATGATTGGCAGTGGAGTTTTATGGTGTCGAGTTGCCAGCCCGGCACCCAACCTTCCATAGAAGGCGCACACACACTCACACCTAGGGCCAATTTAGAGTGTGCAATCCACCTACAGCATGTCTTTGGGATGTGGGAGGAAACCAGAGCACCCGGAGGAAACCCAGGTGACCACAGGGAGGACATGCAGACTCCACACAG
>NC_056726.1:1552893049-1552973049 GCF_019279795.1 Protopterus annectens
GAACAGTAAACATATATATCAAAATAGTGCCATTGTGAACATGTGGGATTTAGGAATGGACTTTAACTGGAAGATTAAATATATTATTCCTCCAAATATTATGCTGTTTTTAGAATATTGCCCATTATAGCATGGGTACACTGGGAAAAACAAAGGGTTCAAAAATATTAAGCAAAAGTATATATAAAGGATACATAAGATATGTACATAGTTAATTTTTGTTGGTTCTTGGAAGTTAGAACTGTTAAAAGCATAATTGTATTAATATGCATTTATTTCGATTTATTGTATAGTAATTAGAATGTAAACTCAATAAGAGAATAACCTATGCAAGTGCTGGTTCTCTGAATGTATTTTGTCAGCTCCCCATTGAAATGTCATTACTCAAAATGCTGAGTGCCAAAATGCTGAAAAAAGACCAACAATCCAGGGAAGAGCATATATCAAAAATCACTTTTCTCCTTAAAGCATCTTTTTCTTGGGGGCAATCCCCCTGCACTCTCCATGTGGGAGGCAAGCACCCCACATACCCCAGACTGATATATACCAACTCCAAGATGACCATACCTTGGAGTAAAGGGAATATTCCAAGAAATGGCACCTCAAACTTGGTATATGTAAGTCCAGTCTTTCAGCCATTTAGTCTCTTCATTTTGGAATTCATTCTAGCAGATCCTGATATTTGAAATGGTTACCTATTTGGGCTAGATGCTGTTAAAATGCAAAAGTAGATTAATTTCCAATGAACATCAATGCACAAAAACTAGGTGCACCATGCATGAGGAAGGTACAATCTGTAAAATTAGATTATCTGCCCAATAAAGCTGGTTCTTAGCAGAAAAAAATGCACTGCACCATCTGTACTGGCCGCATACTCATGTGGCAGCTCTGTCACCATAAAGTGCCATGGCTACCATGCTACATTGTCACATGCCACTCTCCCAAAGTGATCCAATAGAGCTGCAGAGGTGTGGACTGTATTTTGACATAAATGCTGCTATCATTCTTCACTTACCTATGCCTATAAATACACACCTGTTGTGCACCCCACAGATCCACCATCTTGCACCTGTTAATCATTGTAATTTTCCCACCCCATCCATGTTTTGTACCTGATCCACAGATGCAGACTTTGTGCATTTCAAAACATTCCTCTCCTTCCCAGCTATGTACCAAGATCCACAGTCTCATATAGCTTCATATTCACATATTTAGTTAACTGCTGTTGCCTGCTCCTGTACCCTGTTTTTTCCCATTCATCATTATAACAATCTTTGTGCCCCCCATCCCTAGTCAGCAGGCTTCTGTGGAGAACCCACCCAACAACAAATGAATAATACAGTTATCCATAGTCTCCCCCCACCCACTAACCAGTGGTCTTTGTACCCTTGCCACAGCAAATGTAGAAAAATTCTTCCCATTGTAAATATTTGCTTTGTGTCCAACTTGCTATTCCAAAGAAAATTAGATACATTAGTGTATACAACAATGATGGCAGCTACTTATATTGTACAATTGCAGGGTTTGTAGCACAACAGTTAAAATAATTATCCAACTTAGGGCAAATATCTCTGCAGTGGGCATTTATCATAATAAGCACTAGGCCTGTACTGTGTGATGAGGCTCATGTCTGCTCATATGCACATGCTTAGTAGACTGTGAAGTTGGAGGTCTGTCACTCTGATGTGGGTTTCTTAACCCACCTCATTGTCCCTAGCAGGTGTTAGGCCGCCAACATGGATGCCGATATAGTATGTGCAGGGCTCATGACTCCCACCCTTTGGGTAACAAAGTAGATGATGCATGACTCCTTGGCCTACATTGTGCTGCTCTGCTGCCTTTGATGCATGTCACTGTAAGTCAGCGCAAATTTGCTGCCGTTTTCATTCGGATATCAACCTGTAATGTAGCCTGAGAAGAGATTGTTTGGAACAGCTCCCATGTGGTGGAGGAGGGAGACTAAAATATATCTCTTGACAGTGCAGTGGTGCAGCGGTTCTGTGGTTCAATTTTCAGCTGGGTGCCTTCTGTGTGGAGTCTGCATGACCTCTCTACATTCATGTGGGTTTCCTTCTGGTGCTCCGGTTTCCTCCTACATTCCAAAGACATGCATCTGGAGCATTTCCCCCTGGGCTAACACTGAAAATGGGCTCTGTCCCTGTCAGAATGTCCCAGTAAACAAATGTAAAATAAATGAAATAAATAAATAAATATCTCTATCCCGTGCATTGGCACTACTGTCAGGGCCTGATGGGAGACTCCTATGATTTAGATACCTGAAACTGCCCTGCTACGGTGGTGAGTGATTCTGCAGGCTTTCTGGTTCAGTTGAACAGTGCCAGCATCACTACAGCATCCTAAAGAGGCATGAACATGATCTTATTAGCCAATGGGAAGAAGAGGTTAAGGAAAGGGGACCAGTATTCTATAGTAAGTAGTAATAACTGGTGGTTGCAAATACATAGATAAGCATTACTGCTCAACTATATACAGTTTTTGGTGCTCAAGGACATATTTGATTTTTGTTCATAGATTAGTACTAAGATAACTGCCCTTTCGAGCCATTTTAAGCTTAGCCAATTATCCATTGTGAGACTCAAACCCTGCCCCTTGTGTTTGTAAGGCAAATACCTTAACCATTAGGCCACCCTCCCAATGTTTTTTCAGCATCTAGGGAGATAGATGAAAACTAGCTGATATACCACAAAAGGCAAACAAAGCTGTCCAGGTATTTGGTTGTGTATCTGGAATTGATGTTATACCTGCATATCATTTAGATACCTGGTTGAGTGTCCATGTTTGCATAGCTGCCAATTATTTAAACCACTGCTTACAGCTCTGCTTGCTTTACATGTTACATATCTTGACACTGCAGGTTAAAATGCTGTCCATCCAAATGCCAATGTTTCCATCAATGGCATGGTGTTACAGACTAGACTGCTAGTAGGTGTGCTAACACCATCCCAGGTGTAACTATCTACTTTGGACCCGACTGATTGGCATGATTTAATGCCATGTCCATCTTTGTCTACCCTATTATTACAAAACAGTGCCCTGATCTGACATGCTTTACTCTTACACTGGTTATTCCTTTGTCCCTGCCTGTGTCAGTTATACCTTGTCATTCCTCTGTCCCTGACTATGCCAGTTATCACTGGTCATTCCTCTGTCCCTGACTATGCCAGTTATACCTGGTCATTCCTCTGTCCCTGCCTATGCCAGTTATCACTGGTCATCCCTCTGTCCCTGCCTATGTCAGTTATCACTGGTCATTCCTCTGTCCCTGACTATGTCAGTTATACCTGGTCATTCTTCTGTCCCTGCCTATGCCAGTTATCACTGGTCATTCCTCTGTCCCTGCTTATGCCAGTTATCACTGGTCATCCCTCTGTCCCTGCCTATGTCAGTTATCACTGGTCATTCCTCTGTCCCTGACTATGTCAGTTATACCTGGTCATTCTTCTGTCCCTGCCTATGCCAGTTATCACTGGTCATTCCTCTGTCCCTGATTATGCCAGTTATACCTGGTCATTCCTCTGTCCCTGCCTATGCCAGTTATCACTGGTCATTCCTCTGTTCCTGCCTATACCAGTTATACCTGGTAATTTCTCTGTCCCTGCCTATGCCAGTTATCACTGGTCATTTCTCTGTCCCTGCCTATGCCAGTTATGCCTGGTCATTTCTCTGTCCCTGCCTATGTCAGTTATCACTGGTCATTCCTCTGTCCCTATGCCAGTTATACCTGGTCATTCCTCTGTCCCTGCTTATGCCAGTTATCACTGGTCATTCATCTGTCCCTGACTATGCCAGTTATACCTGGTCATTCCTCTGTCCCTGCTTATGCCAGTTATCACTGGTCATTCATCTGTCCCTGCCTATGCCAGTTATACTTGACATACGATACACCTGCATCTAACAGGCTATCAAATGAAGCTTCCTGGTCACTGTAATATGTCATGGTATATTATTCCAACTGGGTTTCAGTGTCTCACACTTCTCCTTTTGGGAATTATGTGGCAGTGTATACATGGTGCTTCAGAGAAAGAAGTGCTAGTGTCGTTATAACAAGATAGTGATGTCCATTTGGGAATTATGTGGCAGTGTATACATGGTGCTTAACAGAAAGAAGTGCTAGTGTTGTTACAACAAGATAGTGATGTAATGATAAAAATGCTCATAAAGGTGGTGCCATTGTTCATAGGTTCATAGGTTCATAGGTTCATACTAGGCTATCTGCCCTAGGGCATTTATAAGCCTAGCCAGAGTGTGTGTGGCTTTCACCACCCCTTAGGATGAGAATACTATACCCATTAGTTTGCTGTGCCTCTGTCCAGCAGTGACACAGAGATGATTCCCGGGGTAAACCTACGATCTCCCATCCACTCGTCAAGATTTCTCTTGAACAGAGTCAGTGAGGGGCTCTGCCTCACATGGACTGGGATTCTGTTCCATAGTGTAGGGAGTCTCTGGGTGATGAATCTGTCCCTCCAGCACGTCCTATTTATATCCGTGTTGAGGTTTAAGTCTCTTGCTCTTGTGGCTCTGGTGGATTTGGATTTTTTCAGGTGGAGCATGTCCATTAATTCCGGGTTGGACATGGCCTTGTATGTCAGGCACAGATCACCTCTGAGCAGATGGTATGCGACTGAATAGAGCTGGAGTTTCTTCAGTCGGGCAGCGTATGGCTTATGTTTGAGCCCCTTTATCCTTTTGGTGAGGAACTTTTGGGGTCTTTCCAACTGCTGCAGGTGTCGGGTAAGGTACATTCCGAATGGGGCGTTGTACTCAATCATTGGTCTGATAAGTGAAGAGTACAGGGGTACAATGACCTCTCCTGATCTGGATGTGAATCCCTTCATGATCAGGTGGGCAATGTAGAAGGTCTTCCTAACCACTTTGGCAATGTGAGTGTCAAAAGAGAGGTTACTGTCAACTTGGGTCCCCAGGTCCCTGATAACGTCTTCCGTGTTTAATGGATTACCACCTATGTGGTAATTAGGGGTTACCTTGTTTTTCCCAAAGGGTATGACTATACATTTTTTGGCATTTAGCTTAAGGCCATGGCTCTGGCACCAGTTATCCATTTCTATGAGACCTCTCTGGAGGATGTCTGTGTCTGATGGAGTGTCAATTATGGTGCCCAGTTTGCAGTCATCTGCAAATTTTGTCAGCCACAATCCCCTTATGTTTGCCTACACTTCAGAAAAATAAATGCCGAACAAGAGGGGCCCAGGACTGAGCCCTGTGGGACACCGCTCGTGACCGGCTTAGAGTCTGACATGGCACCAGCAACTCTAACCCTGTGGGTTCTGTCCTTGAGCCAGTTTGCAACCCATCTTGTGACATATGGGTTTACATCTAAGCTGGTGAGCTTTTCTATGATGCCCGAGTGGGGTATTGTGTTGAACGCTTTTGCTAGGTCAAGGTAGGCTGTGTGAACTGTCTTACCCTCATCAATGGCCTTAGTGACTGTTTCGAAAAAGTCGACCAAGTTCAAGAGGCAGGATCTACCCTTGACAAAGCCAAATTGGGTAGGATCCAGTGTCTGTAGGTCCCCAATGTCTTTATTTATGAGTTCCATTATGATCCTCTCCATAGCTTTGCAGACAAGGCTCGTCAAGCTTATGGGGCGGTAATTTCCAGGGTCCGTAGAAGCACCGCCTTTGTGGAGTGGGACCACAGTTGCCGTACGCCATTCTTTGGGTACGTATCCTGTAGTAAGGCTAAGATTAAACAGCAGCCTTATGTGTGGGTTTAGTTCCTCATTGAGTTCGTGTAGCACACAGCCAGGGACACCGTCTGGTCCCATTGATGTTGTGTTTTTTGCTTTAGAGAGAGCAGCTCTCACCTGGGCATCTGAGATGTTTGGGAGGCTAGACTCTGGTGGGATAGATATTTCTCCCTTTGGGGGCAGGGGGAGGGGAGAAATTTGCACTGAACCTGTCTGCCAGTATGTTGGCAATGTCTGTGGGTTCAGTGATTTTTGTATCATTTTGGACTAATTCTGAGCATATCTGGGAGTTTCCACCCAGGTTTCTAACATAGCTAAAGAAGGCCTTATGATTGTCTTTTGTGTCATTAGCAATTTTTCAATCAAAGTTGGCCTTGGATGATTTTATGAGTGATCATAGTTTTTTGCTAGTGGTGATCAGAGATGCCTTCCCTTTTAGGGATTTTGCTCTGTCATGTAGTAGCTTTCTCCTCTTGTTGTAGAGTTTGTTTATGGCTGGGGTCCACCAGACCGGGCGCCTGCCTTTGGTGGAAATGGTCTTGATTTTATTAGGGATTGCTTGATCCATACATTCCTGGAGGTGCTCGTAGAAGGCATTTGTAAGGGTTTCAGCAGCGTGGGTTGTGGTTTCCACTGGCTCGAGGGCCTTGAAGGATACCATACCAGTCTTAAGAAGTGTGAAGTTTGCTTTTGAGAAGTTCTTCACTGTGGTCTTTTTTGCTGGGGTTGGGGGTGGGATGTGGATCTCCAATGAGATTAATTTATGGTCTGATCTCACCAATGAGGGATATACTTCCGGTGTGGAGCATTTTGTCCCCATGTTTGTGATGATCAGGTCTAGTATATTTTCTCCTCTTGTGGGAATGGTGACTAGTTGTTCCATAGCATTTGAGTTTATGAACTCCAGGAACCTTTGGGCTAGGGTGTTGGGGCTTGAGTAAGGTTCCCAGTCTATGTTTGGGTAGTTGAAGTCACCCAATATGATGGTGTTTGGAGAGACATTCATACTTTCCAGTGTCTTCAGGAAGGCTGTGTGGGTTTCCTGAGTTTGAGAGGGTGGTCTGTAGCATGCTACAAACTGTAGGGCAGTTTTACCTATGGTTAATTGCACCTGGATGGTCTCCGATGCTTCGTGCATTGCCACTAACCTGGAGGTGTGGGTATCCTTTATGAATATGGATACTCCCCCTCCTTTTGTGGTTCGGTCCGGATTTTGGGGGCGGAACGCATGATATGAGGTATAACCTGATAGTGCTGGGGTGCTCTCAGGAGCCTTGAACCAGGTTTCAGTCACAGCACAGACATCGATGTTCTCCATACTGAGGAGGGCTTCAAGGGCGTGCATCTTGAGGTTTAGACTTCTGGCATTGAGCAGTATTACCCTTAGTTTTTCTCCATTTTTTGTTTTCTAGGGCAGTAGGTTTATCATTTGAGCCTTGCCTAAAAAAGGCACTATGGGGGTGGCAAGAGCCTTTGCCAATATCTGGAAGCCCAGGGGTGACAGGTGCAAGCCGTCTCTTGCGAAGCAGCGTGGCTTGTCAAGCATGTCATCCCAGGCAGACAGACATTGGATCCCCTTAGAATGACACCAGTAATTAAGCCAATTATTAAAGCTGATCATTTTGTCTCTGTATTGTGGCATCATTCTTGGTGAGGGTAGGATACTGCTCAGGGTCAGGGTCATACCGGCCTGGGCTACATAATCTGAGAGCTCCTCTATGTCTCTTTTCATGTAGTCCAGGGAGGTACGTCTCAGGTCGTTCACACCGGCATGGACAATGACTGAGTCATACTTGTACTTGCTGTGGAGTGACCTGAGTGCTTGTGTTATGTGGCGGATTTTAGCGCCTGACAGGCAGCTTACTGTGATCTTTTCCTTGTTCAGTCTGGTGAGTGGGACGTCAGTGTGTCTGACTATGGAGTCACCTATAACAAGTGTGTCTGGCATTGTGTTTGGCCTTAGGGCTGTGACTGATTAGCACACTGACTTTGAGAACTATGTGTTGCATGTCTTATGTCTTGAGGTGGCAGTTGCTTGGGTGTCTGCTTTGGAGGCCTCTGTAGTTTTGGTAGATTTTTGATCAGTGCCTCCAAGTAAGTCTTTGTGTGTTTATGTGTTTGTTTTGCAGTTGTGATAGTTCTATGTGAAACTGGGTTTGTGGTGTGCGTGGTTTCCTTCTCCTCCTGTCTGGTCTTGCCAGTCCTGAGTTGAGAGAGCTCAGCCTCCAGTTTGGCTATATAGTTGCATCTCTCACATGTATTTGTGTTTTATGGGAGAAGGAGTGGGTTGTCTGTGTACATGAGGCAATTGTAACATTGCCTCAAGATGCCCAGATTCACCAGCTGAACAGGAGAGGATGCTAGCAACTGACCCTTCGACATGCTAAAAAAAGTGAAAAAGTTTGCTGTGTAACTGAGTCAGAAGGGACCTATAGAGAAATGGGTACTCAAGGGGATTCTAGGCTAATGTAGTACTTTGTTTAGTATATAAGTACTTTACCTATATAAAAATGCTTTAGGAGCAAGTGCTGAGCTTTTGAGATAGAGAATAGACTGTTTAGATTGCAAGTAGAGAAGTTCTAAGGGAAAAATTGAAAAGCAGACTTTACGGAGCCAGAAATAGTTTAACCTTATTTAACCGGCGCTGCCTGATGGTGCTCTATGGGCAGCTCCGCGCTAAATCACGCAAAAGCACGCTAAAGCGGGCTTTATTACAGGGGGCTGAAAAGAGCTAGGAATTGACCCAAAATGGCCAATAGACTACAAGTTTCTGGCTGGAACCACTCCTCTAGGGACAAATAGGCTGCTCAGTGCTCCCCACTCCCACTGGTGAACAAAGACACTTCCTTTTATCAAAATAAGGATATGGAATAGCACAGGAACCAAGACAAAGCCCAGAGATCAGCAAACTCTGAAGACTGGACTATTCTAGTTCAGTAAGGCGGGAAAACAAGATTTTTTTTGTTTTTGTCTTTTTTGTAGAAAACAGAGGAAAAACAGACAGTAAATGCTATAAATGCTTTTAAACGGCTAGCGCACTTGAGTTTGTTAGCCTACAGGTAAAATTAAGCAACAAATAACTTTTTAAAAGTGCAAAACAGTTAATCAACACAAAAACAGTTTAAATAGAATGCAGAGCTGTATAAACAGGCGAAAATGCAGTCGCTAAGCAGTAAATAATCATAATTGCAGTTAGCTCATAAATACACTCAATGTCACCCAGTACTTTGTATTGTTCCAAAAATGCATGTATTAGCCTCATTTGCATTTCTGGATCATTCATTTCCCTGTCGTCTACTCTGTAAAAGATTTGAAAAGTCATTTTAAAATGCTCTGCCTGTTCTAGCCTTATGTCAAAAACTGTAATATTAAAATACTCTAACAATTTTGAAATCAAAGTTTGACCCAGGGCATATGCCAAGAGTATAGCTCTCATTCCATTTAACTTAGAATCAAGCCTGCATTCATTAGAAACAATGAAAGTCTTATAACACTTTGGAATAAATACCAAAAAAAAAAACTTTGTCAGCTGTATATGAAATTCAGTCTTCAAATGCCATCATATTGTAAAAATACCTTTCTTGCCATTTCAGTGAGGAATGGTTTGTAACAAACAAGACTGTTGGTAGAGATCAGCTGGAGAACCTGTCACTACCTGCACATTTGGAGCGTTAATGTTATCTGAACTAACACGTTCTGACGTGTCTTCATAAATCTGCATTTGCAACTGTATATTCCTGTAGCTGTTTCTGTAATTCCCCTATCTTAATGCATAATTCTACTTCATTTGCCATGGCATTCAAAAGCTTCTGTTGTGCATCCTGTAACTTGTGTATAAGAGAGTCTGAGTCAATGACCCCACACATATTATCCTGTGAATCCATAACCGTATGTATAGCAACATCAGCCCTAGTCCAATGACTAAAACATTTTGCCTATACTTTTTAACCTGTATGTCATGTTTCTTTAACATTTGTATGAGCTTATTATTAAGCTCTGTCAACTTAACATCCAGTTGTTTGAGTGTATTTATGAGCTAACTGCTGACACATTAGAGTAACGTGTTCATTAGCTAAAAAGAGGGAGACTAATGAGTGACAATGGAGATACTTTTAAGCTTAACATTTTTTTCTATGGTACAGATGAAGATGGGTTTGAAATAGCAGGTGCAGTAGGATGAGATAGAGGTAGAGAAAGGTGGGTGGATGAGAACAGGGACATACTGAGAGCAACATTAACCCGACCAGCTTCGGAAAGCCCTGATGATAGACAAATGGCATGTTTTTTTGTAGAAAACTGGGACATATGAAGCAAGACTGTGTATACTACAGAAAATGGAGAAACAGGCAGACAGAGAAAGGAGTATCTGCAAGAGACTCAGAAGAAAAAGAAATCAAGAAGGAAAAGGAAAAGCAAAAGTTTTAGGATGATAACATAGAGGGTCAAACGTTTCATAATAAGGCAAGATGGAATACTAAAATGCAGCAATATGACCATGAAGACAATGTATATCCCATAGAAGCTAGGGAAGAGCCTTCCTGTTGCTCAGAATATAAAAGGCAGCAGGCTATAAGTCAGGAATTGCTTCATCCTGTATATGTAGTAGATGAGTATGAGGATTCCCAGGAGCAAGAACACAATATTTGTGTTGTCAGAGAAGTTTCCAGGCATCTGGATAATGATAGCTATTCACAACAGGGGTGGGCCCCTATTCAGATAATTCAGTTATTCTTTTTTAAATGAGGAGGGTTGGTACATATATAAGTTATATTCCAGACATGAGAGAATCCATAAAGCAATATTTAAGCAGAATATAACTAGAATCTGAAAAGGCTAGAAAGACATGGGACAATGACTGGAGTGATTGGTTAAATGGGTTATTTTTGGAATGGTCAAAAAACATCCCACTTTTAATTGCCAAAGTAGCCATTGTTTTGTTGCTCATAATAGCATGCATGTGTGTTAAACTTTGTATTAAAAAGACTGTCAGCCAAGTATCTATTGTAACTAATGTAGGTGGTAAAGAAAGTAACATAACCAATAGAGACATGACTTTTGTGTAAAATTCAAAGTTTGATTTAAATTTTGATTAAAGATTTTTTGGTTTTCAAAATAAAAGGGGGAATTGAAAGAATTATATAAAGTAAAACTTGTTTCCCCTATAGTAATAACATGTATTTGATAATAATAATTTGGTATAACTGTTTTTCTTTCACACTAACAGAGGTTTAGTAAAACTGCTTTCTATCAAAGTAACAGTGTGATATTTTTAGAAATAGCATGTAGCATAGCATCTGCAAGTACAGAAAAGAACTTATGCAGTAAACAACTATGATTAGCTTAACAGAATGTGCTTGTATGGAACAAAATGTATTATACTTCTAAATGTTTTTGTAACAAATGGCATTGGCAATAGAGGTTTGTTGAAATATCGTAAACAGTTAAATGTATACAGATATTCAAGTGGAACACTCAGACTTGCAAATAATGTACTTATATATCCAAATTGGAAGCCACACACTCTCCAGCCAAGACCAGAACAGCTGGCCAAGAGGAGAAGGTCAACACTGGCACCACACCACATGGAACACATAGCCCTCCAGAATACACACCAGTGCTGCCTTCACATAAAAACACAAACCACACACCCACCTTCACAGAGACTCTCAATAAAAATCTACTCAAACAGCAGAGACCTCCAAGGCAGAACGCACTCGACCACCACAACACAACACTAATCACGAGACACACAACTCTCCTAAACAGTGTGCCACTCAACCAAAGCCCCTAAGGCAAAACAGCATGCCTAACACACTAGTCATATGTGACTTGATAGTGAGGCACACTGATGTCCCACTCACTAGGTAAAATAAGGAGAGAATAACAGTCAGATGCCTGTCAGGTGCCAGGATCCACCACATAATGCACGCACTCAGGTCCCTCAACAAGAGGTACAAATATGGCTCTGTCATTGTACATATGGGTGTGAATTACCTGAGATGTACCTCCCTGGACTACATGAAAAGAGACATGGAGGAGCTCTCGGATTATGCAGGTATGACCCTAGCCCTAAGCAGCCTCCTATCATCACCCAAAATGATACCACAGTACAAGCAGAAAATGATTGATTTCAACAACTGGCTAAGTTTTTGGTGTCATTCTAAGGGGATCCAGTATCTGTTTGCCTGGGATGACATGACTGACAGACCTTGATGCTTTGCCAGAGATGTCCTGCATCTGTCACCCCTGGGCTTCCGAATACTACCCAAGGCTCTTGCCACCCCTATAGTGCCTTTTTTAGGTGGTGTTCCAAAGACCAAATTACCACCATAACAGCTACAAACAAATGCAATCTGAGGGTCATGCTGATCAATGCTAGAAGTCTAAATCTCAAAATGCACTCGCTCAAAGCACTCCTTAAAATGGAGAACATCGACATTTGTGCTGTAACAGAGACCTGGTTCAAGGTAAAAGAAAGCAACCTGCACTACAAGGCTATAACTTATTCCACACCTTTTGGCCTCAGAACTTGGACCGAACCTCCAAAGGTGGTGGTGTTCCCATATTCATAAAGGATGCGCACACCTCCAGACTGGTAGTCCAACACAATGCATCAGAGATACTTCAGATGCAGCTAACATTGGGTAAGACAGCAATTCAGGTTATCACCTGCTATAGGTCCTCAACCATGTCCCAAGACTCACACTCTACGTTCCTAAGCACCCTGGAGAATATTAGGGTCCAACCTAACACTGTCATACTGGGCGACTTCAACTACCCATCCATTAACTGGGAAAACTGTTTATGTACCAATACAATTGCCCAACGTTTCCTGGAATTCATTAATTCCAATGCCCTGGACCACCTTGTTCTTACCCCCACTGGAGGTAGCAACATCCTTGACCTGGTCATTACTAACATGCTCTACACCAGTAGTCAACACCTCCCTGGTTAAATCCAACCACAAACTAATCACCTTGGAAATCCACATCTCTTCCGCCCTAGCCCCCTCCTGCAAAGGTAACCACCATGAAAAACTTCTCCAAACCTAACTTTGGGCTCCTAAAAACACAGGTGACTAACTTCATGGCACCCATGTAAATGGAGAATAGTTGCATGACTGCCGAATCATACATCAATGTACTGTATAAACACGTACACAAATGCATAGATCTTACCATACCCAATAGAACCAAGATGCTCTCCAAAAAAGGAAGCAAATCGGGTGGTCCCCTGCCATAAACAAACTCTACTACAGAAGGAGGAAACTGATGCGGAATAAGGTGAAGTTCCAAGACTGGAAAAACTCTCTTATCAGTCTCAACAAAAAGTTGAGATCCCTCATCAAATCCTCTAAAGCTAGCTATGAAAACAGAATTGCAGCAGATAGTAAAGACAACCACAAGGCCTTCTATAGTTATGTAAAGAATCTGCATGGCAATACCCAGATTTGCTCTGAGCTACTGCACAATGCTACCTCTTATACCAAGCCAACAGATATTGCCAATATACTGGCCGATCGATTCAGTGCCAACTTTACCCCCTCTCCCCAACCAAAGGGCCAATCACAATACTAGTAGATTACCAGGCACCCAGTATTACTGCTGCACAGGTTAAAACAGCATTGTCCAAGGCCAAGAATACAGTTTCTATGGGATCTGACAATATCCCTGGCTGTGTTCTACATGAGCTATAGAGTGAAATGATGCTTCACCTGTGTGCCCAGTTCAATCACATCCTCACCTCAGGCTTTGTCCCTACCAAATGGCACACTGCTACAGTCACCTCCTCTCCACAAAGGAGGAACAACTACAGATCCTGGGAACTATCGCCCCATTAGCCTGATGAGTCTGATGTGCAAAGCTATGGAAAACATCATCATGGACCTAATAAACAAGAATATAGGAAATCTCCAAACTCTGGATCCCACACAGTTTGGTTTTGTGAAGGGTAGATCATGCCTGCTCAACCTGGTTGACTTCTTTGAGTCAGTTACCAGAGCTGTGGATGAAGACAAGGTGGTTCATACAGCCTACCTTGATCTGGCCAAGGCCTTTGATACCATTCCCCACTCAGGAATCATAGAAAAACTCAGTAAGCTAGGCATCAATCTCTATATCACTAGGTGGGTTGCAAACTGGCTCACATATAGAACCCACAGTGTGAAAGTAGCTGACTCCAAGTCAGACTGTCAACCTTTTATGAGTGGAGTCCCACATGGTTTGGTGGTCCTCTCCTGTTTGGTATCTACTTCCCTGAAGTCCAGGCCAATACAAAGGGACTCTGGCTGACAAAGTTTGCAGAAGATTGCAAGTTGGGAGCTATTACTAACTCCCTAAGTGATGTTGACATCCTACAGAAAGTCCTCACTGAGACCAATGACTGGTGTCAGAACCATGGCCTTAAGCTCAATGCCAAAAATGTGTCATCATCCCCTTTGGGAAAAACCTGGTTCCCATGAATTACCACATCGATGGTAGTCCACTGAACACAGAAGGAGTTATAAGAGATCTGGAAACACAGATTGACAGCAACCTCTCTTTTGACCACCATATTGCCACCGTGGTCAGAATGTCCTTCTATGTGGCACATCTCATTACTAAGGGTTTTGCATCCAGGAAGAAAGAGGTCATTGTCTCCCTCTACTCTTTCCTTATTATGCCAGTCATCGAGTACAATGCTCCATTTGGCATGTACCTCACTAGACACCTGCATCAACTGGAGAGGCCACAAAAGTTCCTGACAAAGAGGATCCTAGGCCTTAAACACTTGTCCTATATGGACAGACTGAAAAAAACTCCAACTATTCTCTGTCCCATATCGCCTACCTAGAGGCGATCTGTGCTTGACTTACAAATCCATGTCTGACACAGCTCTGTTAGAAATGCTACATTGAAAGAAATCCCAATCCCTCTGCAACATACATTCCAGAGACCTTAACCTCATTACCACAATCAACAGAACATGCAGGAGGGACAGGTTCATAACCAAGAGACTGCCAATGGTATGGAATAGACTTCCCATACATGTCAAACAGAGCACCTCACTGGCTGTCTTCAAGAGAAATTTTGATGAGTGGATGGGAAATAGAAAATTCACCCTGGGGATCACTCCAGTGGCTCTACTTGACAGAGGCACTGGGAACTAACATCAGGTGGCATGATGCCAGGGTAATCCTATGGGCTAAGCTTGTAAAGGCTCGAGGGCCATTAGCCTAGTATACATCTATGAACCTATAAACCTGCTAAAGGGAAATGGCTAACACAGGAAAAGAAGTTACAGACAATCCTATCAATGAAAGAACATTTTGGCCTACTGATAAACTAGTTTTCTCTTGATGAGATATGGATGCAGACAAAGAATGCTTCAATACAGGAAAAGAATGTTTCATCAAGGACAAAGTCTGAAACTAGATAAAAGTGACTGTAAAGAAATGTCTGGTGGACATTTTGTAATTTGAGTCATCTGAGGAAGTGCAGTGACAGTAATCTGTGTTATAAAGAAAATGAAAAATCTTGACAGTAGTGTTTGGTTGGCTTGTTTCAATAAACTTTTCAGTAAATATGATTACACAGTTGTACATTATCTTAGTCTGTGTAAACTTGTTAATTCAGTTTAACACATGGACTGTGCCAATGACCAATACATGGGTGGATTGTTAGGTGGTATCTAATCATGTCCGTTCTGATATGCGTATTGCTGTAGTGCATCTACATTACATGCCTATATACTTCTGGTTAGCCATTGCATCCTTATCTTATCATTTTACTCTTTCAGGGACTGACAACCAGTACAGCACAAGCTATTAATAAAGAGAAAAAAACAAAACCAGCATAAATTATCACTCTCCTCTTCATTTTTTCTTGTGTTTTGCTATTTTGTTTCTCTACATTTATATTCATATTTTATGTGGTCAGTCATGGCAGTGAATGTGGTATGGCAGTGGCCACTCCACCATGCACCTCCTTTACAATCTTTTTCTGTGTATCCAGTGGTTTCAAAGGCCATCTCTCAGCAAAGTGATGTAGGCCATCCATCAAGAAGTGACCTAGAGAGCTCTGTGATATTCTCTGGTGGTCTATCTTTGGGGAGGTGTATGCACCGCTCCTCAGTCAGCATCACTGGGAGGTCTCAGTACATCACCTGACAGGCATGGAAGGACTGCTGATGGCCTTGGTGGACCAGAGACTGGACTCTCACATTGATTTACCTGGAGTAAGTCCTCATGCAACTGACAGGGTTACACAACTGCTGCTTCCTGGACTTCACCTGAGAGCCAGCAGTGGATAGTTCCCAGCAATGACAGTGGTCATGGAAGTCACTGACCTCAGGTTGTGTGGCATTGTGCATTGTGATACTCAGTCATCACCCCACCCTATCCCTATTACAATGTTCCCATTCATGGTGTGTCAATTCTCTCCACAGATTGTAGTCCAGTCCTCCCAACACCAACATCTTCCTCTCTCTTTCTCTCTCTCTCTCTCTCTCTCTCTCTCTCTCTTTCTCTCTGCCTGTGCCTCTCACTTCTGTTCCTCTCCCCATTTATAACAGCATATTCCCTTTTGGTCTTTTTCTTTCTTCTGTATTTGTCTGCTTCTTGCTACAATCCATAAACCCTCTATCCTACCTGCATATTTACAATGCCTCCATCTACCCTTCCTGAAAAAATTAAAAAATGGGGCACCTGTCCCATGAAAAACTAATCTTACTTTCATCCCCATGTCTTTATTCTCTTCCACTTGTCCTTCTGCATGTTCCTCCACTTGACCTCCTCCTTTCTATCTGTCTGTTACACTTCTGTCCTTCCCACTAATAATGTAAAATAATAGGGTTTTGTTCAGTAGCCCTGATTCAGATCTCAGCTATGCTTGTAATGATACATCACTGACCCTGCAAATTGTCATGAGATGCTGCATTCATGCTACTAGTTCATGAGATCATGTGATAATCATGGCACCATTGCAATCATTGGGTGGCCTGTTTATTTAGTTTTTTTTTTTTTTTACTCTGCATTTCCTACATGTCTGGACACTATTATGGCCTCTCTTTTGTCCACAACATCATATTTTTCATATATCATCACATCTATACTAACTTCACAACTATATCTTATAGGATCATAGGAGGTTACTAGGCTATTGGCCCTGAGGCCCTTATAAGCCTAGCCAAGAGTTTAGCTCATGCTTAGACAAGTAAGCACTCGATACCCCTGCCCATCAGGAACACTGGTGGAATCCTAGGGGTGCATTTTCTGTTTCCCATCCAGTTATCCAGGTTGCACTTAAAAAGGGGTAAAGAGATTATACTTCAGTAATACAATACAAAATTTTCAACTCATTTACACAGCAGAAGTATGATTCTGTCCCTTCAACAATACAAACATTAAACAATATTGCCTCATACACTTTGTACAGCATAATAGCTTTTATTTGCAGTTTATTTAACAGTAAATTTCACAAGAAATCTTGGCAAATACATATCTTGGGAATGTGTCAAATTACAGAACAACTCTGAATTGAATGCCATTTGGTCAAGGTGTAACAGCAGAAAACACATTTTGGCAATCTTTGAGGTTACGTTTTCCACACAGTTGTGAGACACGTGAGTTGGTAGATATGAGTTGGGGGGTGGGGTTTCTGCACCTACAAGATAAGTGCCTTCCTGCAAAAAAAGACTTGTTTTGTGATTGCCAAAAGTACTTTTTGGCTATTTTTCCTGCCAAACATCTTTTGATTTAAATCAGTTTAGTGGATTAACAAAAATCCATGCATTTTATAGTTCTGTTGTCTTTGTTTTATTGAAAAATTATCTATATATATAAATCTTTCTATTGATCAATAATGAAACTATTATTTTATCACACCATATATTCCACTTCATAATTATTTTTTCTATATTCTTTCACATACTGATCATACTCTGATATTCTATATATTTTGTATTCGCTATATTATTTAATAGCTTCTTTTCTGAATTTTCCTATATTTTTTTTCATATTTTATCCCTAATAATAGTCTAACATGCATCTTCATTTGTGGAACACAAGGAATAAAGAAGGAAAACCATTCTAGACTTCTCTCTGGCAAATGACTTGATAGTGACTGTGATGCCTGTGTCCTGGCCCAGCAATCAAGAAGCCTCAATCCTCACCACTAACACCAGTGAGAGGGGATCTATATAGGGAAAGGATAATAAATACACACACAGTAAAGTACAATTTCCCTTAAGAGCACACAGAGATCACAGTTAATCTGGGACTGGTTTCTCCCTTTCTCTCCAGGTCCCCAATAAGACTCCCCACTGGCAGAGCTATAGGGTCCAGATCTCAGCCTAGTGGGCAAGCTAAAACCTCCAGCAACATCTCTGTCCAACCAGTGCTTTGTGTCCCTGCCCAAGTAGCTGACACAAACACACACTTTGAGATAAGAGTTATATACAACCACACAGATACTCCTGGGGAAGGCTGATGCATGTTCTCCAGCTGTGCCCCTTTTACCCAGACTATACGGTAGTACCACTTCCCACCACCCACTAATATTTATCAGCTACCCAAAGGCCCTTATGAAAGGGTGTCAAATTATACTGTGCCATATTATCCAAATGGTAAGTGTGACTGAACAGCAAGGCTATTGGAGCGGCTTTGTACAATATCACTGAACACATGCAATTTACTCTTAGAGCTTAAATTATCTCTACACAAAACCACCACAGTTGAAAGGTTTAAAAATATTTAATAATAAATAATAAAAACACAAGGCAATAGTTCTTACTACACAGTGCTAGTCAGAGATCACAGAGAAATGCTCAAAATAATACAGTAGAAACTTTCTGGCATTAGTATACAGAAAAAACTAATCTAATCTTCCTATTTCCTAGCTATATCTAAGAGAAAACACAGTTCTATAATAAACTTATATATACAGCAAAGCAGTGCTGGTGATGTTGGATGTTCTCAAGACAAATGCTATATGCTCTAAGTCTCTCTGTCCTTAAATTGGCAACACAGTACCACTGGCTCATTTCAGATTACATCATTATTTTCTGTTTCCCAGGCTAACAGAAGCTCAAAGTGTAACAGCCTTTTTGATCTTGCATCTGGTCAGGAAGCCAGAGCAATAGAAGACATTATGCATGCAAATTCTAAAATTAACTCTGGTCTCAAAACAATAGCCAGAATCCTTCATCTACACATCTCAGCTCCGAGCCCTGAAACCAAAGACTTTCATGAAATGCTTGACTTATCAGCTTTCTTACAGCAGAGTGCACTGTTGTTGCATTTTCTGCAGTTCAACATCCAATACAGTTTTTTACATGTAAGAGAACATGCCTGTGGCTTATATTAATATTTACAAATGACAGAATTATCTACAAAATTCTATCTGGCTAGGCTGGCAGCCTTCACCTATCTTCACATATCTTCCCCCTTGGAGAACTCAAGGTAGTTTTTCAAGTGACCCTTGAGAAATGTTGCTTGACAGGGTTAGGTCTATCTGAGTATACCTTACCCCATTCCCTGTCTTGAGAGCTCATCTGTGTTGGCATTGCTAATCCCATTGCAGTGCTGCACTGACATATCATATGCTTGCAACCCTAGGCTCCATCTTAGCAACTTGGGATTTTGCTGGCTGGCTCTGTTTAACCATGTTAGGGGATTGTGATCTGTCACTACAGTAAATTTTCTTCCATACAGATAAGGCTGAAGTTTCTGCAGTACCCACGCTATGGCTAGACATTCCTTTTTTACGGCTGCATAGCACTGAGATAAACCAGTGGGTGCTCTTCTCCCTCGGAAGAAATCTGGCTAATTACAGCCCCCACCCCATGGTTCAAAGCATCCATCTGCAAAACAAATTCTTTACTGTAATCTGGACTGGCTAACACAGGGGGTCCTCCCAAAGCTTCCTTAATCTGTCAGAATGTCTGCTCACATGCTGGGATCCACACTACCTTTTCTCACCTGTTTTCCTTGTCAGGTCTGTGAGGGGAGCAGCTATGGTACTATAACTAGGGATGAACTTTCTGTAGTACCCTGCTGTCCCTAAGAATGCCCTCATCTGCTTTTTGGTAACAGGTGCAGGCCATGCCTGAATGGCTTCTACTTTGGCAGGTTCTGGCCTGATCTTACCACTCCCCACTCTATGTTCCAGGTAGGAGACCTCTGCAATACCTACCTGACATTTGCCCGGCTTAATGGTCAACCCTGCCCTCTGTAGTCTGCCCAGCACCTCCCTGACATGTTGAAGTTGCTCTTGCCAGGAGGTAAAGAAGGGCATATCCTCCTGCTCTGGCTAGGATATTATCTACCAACCTCTGGAAAGTCACTGGGGCATTTTTCATCCCAAAGGGCATCTTTGTGAACTCATACAAGCCAAAAGGAGTCACAAAGGCTGACCTCTCTCTAGCACTGAGAGTTAAGGGCACCTGCCAGCAACTCTTGGTAAGATCAATGGTGGTAAGATAGTTAACCCCACCTAGCTGCTCTAGGGCCTCATCTGTCTTAGGCATGGGGTAAGCATCTGACTCTGTGTGACTATTTAATTTCCTGTAGTCCACACAGAACCTGGTGCTGCCATCCTTCTTTTGCACCAGCACCACTGGGGAGGGCCAGGGACTGTTGGACTCTTGAATCACCCCTAGTTTCAACATCTCCTGTATCTCCTCCCTCAGAGTCTGTTTGACTCTCTCAGGCACCCTATAAGGGGCCTGCCTAATAGGCCTTTGGGGTCTTGTATCCACCTGGTGCTGCACCAGGTGGGTGCACCCTGGTTTCCCAGTGAACATGTCCCCAAACACCTGTAACACTGCTCGTATTTCTCGAACCTGGGTAGGAGATAGCTGTTGGGACATTACTACCCCTTCCACTGAGGTGTCAGTCTGAGACTCACGAGGAGATCAGTGCCATATCTCCCACAGACTCCTTCTGTAATTCACTGCAAATGCTCAGCACAAGGGCCTCCATATCATGGTAAGGTTTCATCATGTTAACATGGTACAGTTTGTGTCCCTGCCTCCTGCCTAGCAGTTCTACCATGTAGTTAACATCAATTACCTTTCTTACTACCTTATAGGGTCTCTCTCAAGCTGCTTGTAGCTTGTTGTGTCTGACAGGAATGAGAACCAATACCTGCTGCCCTACAGCATATTCTCTAGCTTGAGCATTCCTGTCATACCATACCTTTTTCTGTTGTTGGGCTTCTGCCAGGTTCTCCTAGGCCAAGCCCATTAGTTTCCTGAGCTTTGTCCTGAGGTTTAGGACATATGCCACAACAGACTCCTTGTGAGATTCACACTCACCTTCCCACTAATCACAAATTAAATCTAGTGGTCCCCTCACCCTATGCCCATACAGCAACTCAAAGGGTGAAAAAAAACATGGATTCCTGGAGAACCTCTCTGTAAGCAAACAGATGGGGCAAATATTTGTCCCACTCCCTCTTAAACTGGTATGCAAATGCCCATAGCATGGACTTGATTGTAGAGCTTAATCTCTCAACAAGACCATTAGTCTGGGTATGGTAGGGGTGGTCTTCAGGTGCTTCACCTCACAGTACTTCCACAGACAAGCCAGCAAGTCTGACATGAAATTGGCACCTCTGTCAGTCAGTATTCCTTTTGGAAAACCTACCCTGCTGAAAATCTCTACCAAAGCATTTACCACCTTTTCTGCCTCAATGGAGGACAGAGCCACTGCCTCAGGGTATCGTGTAGCATAATCCACTACCACTAGGATATACTTTTTCCCTGTGGAGCTTAGCGTACTCAGAGGCCCCACAATATCCATAGCTACCCTCTGAAATAGCTCCTCAATCACAGGCAAAGGCATCAAAGGAGCTCTCACCTTGTCTCCTGCCTTGCCTATATTTTGGCACTGCTCACAGTCCCTGTTACATCTCTGGAAATTCCACGTGAATAGAAGTTCTGCATAATACATCTCTTTTTTATGTTTTATGCCCATATGACTTGCAAAGGGAATATCATGGACTATGGCTCAAAGCACCAGATGGTAGGCTCTAGGCACTACCAACTGCTGTACCCTCTCACCTTCTAGCCCTCCCTCAGGAGTCCACTCTCTATACAGTAACCCTTTGTCTAAGTTACATAATCCCCTTCCCTTGATAATCAGGTGCCTCACTAGCTACCTGCCTCAGGCCTTGCAATGTAGGGTCTGAGAGTTGAGCCTGTCTCAACTCTCTCTTTGTAACCCTACCCAGCTCCCCTTCCAAAGGAAGTCTGGCATCCTCTGACAGTGGTGCATCACTGTCAGCCTGGGTACTACTACTCAGCTCTACTTTTGCAGTCACTCTGTCCAAGGGAGCACCAGTACCCACAAGCAGCTGTGGCTCACCTTCAGTCTCACTGCTACAGAGTAGCTCCCTCACTGAAGTAACCACCTCACCAGTCCTAGCTGCAAGTGTGCGATCTGTCTGGGTCTCCCCCAGGCTACCAGACCCACATGCGTATCTTCTAACCTGACTGCATGTAACTGCATGAGCACATGGTACTGCATTATCAAAATAATTTCCTATCAGGACATCTGCAGGGATATCCTCAAACACACCTACTTGCTGGTTTCCTTTTACACCCTCCCAGTCAAGGTGAACCCTAGCCAAAGGTATTTGGAATGGGGACCTTCCTAAAACTCTGACCGGAGTAGATTGCCCAGGCAAGTAGTGCTCCTCTGTAACCATAGCAGGCTTCACAATGGTTATGTCAGAGGCTGTGCCTATCTTAGCAATGGCCTCTTTGCCATTCACTAAAATAGGATATAACCTCTTGTGGTAGTTTGGTACCCTTGTTGTCTCAAGACAACCTACTGTTGGCATTCAGTCTTTCCCACTTACTGGCTCCCTCACATTTTGTTCCCCACCTTGCCTCCATGGACATCTGTATGCCACATGGCCCCACTGGTTGCATTCAAAACATTTAACCCTAGGTCCTGGATGTGTACCTGGACTATTGGCTTCCCCTACTACTGGCAGATTCTGTTGGGGCAGTCTGTGCTGCCCACCATGGGTTCCTTTAGACCCATGAGCAGTACTGGTGGTCCCTTTCCTGTGCAGGAATGCCCCGCTTGCTAGGTATAGGTCTCCTTCTTCTCCAACTCATCTGAAGTAGCACATTGTCTATCAGTTAACCAGATCCTTATGTCCTCAGGCAAAGTGCTAAGGGCTTTTTCCCTCACCAAAAGGTCTGACAGTCCTTCAAAAGGGGTGACCTAACATCCACTTACCCACCTATGAAAATAAGTGCTCAGTTCAGCAACATATTCACACACACTTTCATCTGCCTTGCGTCTATGCTCACAAAACTTTTTCCTATACATTTCAGGTTTTAGCTTAAAAATTCTAACAAACAGTTCTTAACAGTAGTATAATTAAAACATTCCTGATCAGAAATTTTAGACAACACAGTTACAGCTTTACCATGGAGTAAGGGGGTCAGGAACCATACCCAGAGGCTTTGATCAACATCATACTGTTTACATACCCTCTCAAACATGTGAATGAAACTATCAAAATTATCCCCCTCTGTAAACTGTGGAAGAAATGTGCTGACCTTTTGTGCTTCTGGGTTCTGGTTACTCCCTTACCCATTACCTCCATGACTCTTGTGAAGAGTCAGCATCTCCTTTTCATGCTGCCTCTGCCTTTCCTTTTTTTCAGCTTCCAGGCATAGCAGTCTCTCATTCTCCTCAGCCTGCAAACATCACAGTTTCTCATTGTCCTCACTCTCTAGATGCCTCAGTCACTCAGCTGCTTCTATTTCCACATGATTGGCCTCCAAATAAAGTTTCTTTGGCTCATAACAGATTTTAAGTCCTCTGTAGAAAGGTTCCAATCTCTGAGTGTGGTACATCTCCACTGCCAGTCTGATCATCCCCCTGGTTGCTATTTTCTGATGCAGCTGTGACCAAGGCTGCAATCAGGTCTGCCTTAGTCAGGTTTCCATGTACCAGTCACCTAGCTTGGCACTACTCAGCCAGCGGGCTCCTTGTCAGTTTTCCGTACTCCTCTGCTGACATGCTGCCTACTCTCCCTGACTAACTAAGCTAACAAAAGCAATAAAACAATTGTGATCTGAACTCTGCGTATTCACTGCATGGTTGATTTAGAGTACAAAAACACCTTCAGAGATCACTGTACACAAGCTACATGAATTCACACTACCCACACCACTACAATCCAATTTGTATTTGCCAACCAATTAATATGTGGTGTGGATATCCCACTACTGCCAACCAATTAATATGTGACACCCGTGCACTGGTCCAGCAATCAAGGAGCCTCAGTCCTCACCACTAACACCAGTGAGGGGCATCCATTTAGTGAAAGAGTAATAAATGCACACACAGTAAAGTACAATTTCCCTTAAGAGCACACAGAGATAACACTCAGTCTGGGGCTGGTCTCTCCCTTTCTCTCCAGGTCCCCAATAAGACTCCCCACTGACACAGTTATAGGGTCCAGATCTTAGCCTAGTGGCCAAGCTAAGACCTCCAGCAACCTCTCTGTCCAACCAGTGCTTAGTGTCCCTTCCCAAGTAGCTGACACACACACACTTTGAGATAAGAGTTATATACAACCACACACACACTCCTGGGGAAGGCTGGCACAGGTTCTCCAGCTGTGCCCTTTTTACCCAGACTATACGGTAGTACCACTTCCCACCACCCGCTAATATTTATCAGCTACCAAAAGATCCTTATGAAAGGGTCTCCAATTATACTGTGACATATTATCCAAATGGTAAGTGTGACTGAACAGCAAGGCTATTGGAGTGGCTTTGTACAATATCACTAAACACACGCAATGTACTCCTAGAGCTTAAATTATCTCTACACAAAACAGCCACAGTTGAAAGGTTTACAATGTGTAATAATAAATAATAAAAACACAAGACAATACTTCTTACTATACAGTGCTAGTCAAGAGTTCAGAGCTCACAGAGAAATCCTCAAATTAATACAGTAGAAAAGTTCTGACATCAGTACAGAAAAAAAACTAATCTAATCTTCCTATTTCCTAGCTATATCTAAGAGAAAACACAGTTCTAAAATAAACTTACATATAGAGTAAAGCAGTGCTGGTGATGTTAGATATTCTCAAGACAAATGCTAAATGCTCTGAGTCTCTCTATCCTTAAATTGATAACACAGTACCACTGACTCATTTCAGATTAAATCATTATTTTCTGTTTCCCAGGCTAACAGAAGCTCAGAGTGTAACAGCCCTTTTGATCTTGCTGCTGGTCAGGAAGCCAGAGCAATAAAAGACATTATACATGCAAATTCTAGCAATTAACTCTGGTCTCAAAACAATAGCTGGAATTCCTGAATCCAGACATCTCGGCTCCGACCCCTTAGATCAAAGACAGTCATGAAATGCTTGACTTATCAGCTTTCTTACAGCAGAGTGCACTGTTGTTACATTTTTTGCAGTTCAACATCCAATACAGTCTTTTCACATTTAAGAGAACAAGCCTGTGGCTTATATTAATATTTACAAATGAAATAATTATCTACATAATTCTGTCTGGCTAGGCTGGCAGCCTTCACCTATCTTCACAGTGATCAGCACATGGTTATCCAAGAGAGAGAGTCACAAGATTACCAAAAGACTGGTTGGTATATACATTTTAGGTAGACTTCTTCCTATTAAGGAAAGGGGATTGGGGAAAAAAACAAAGATTGAAAAGTCATCCTTAGTAAAAACTGTCATTCCACAGCATAAAGTGCTGATGGCCACAATCCGCTGCAAACAGTAGTCAGAGAAAGCTCTAAGGTCAGCAGAGACTAGGCTGAAGTCATGGAAACTGATTGAAATGAAAGCACACTAATTCAAGAGAATACTCAAAGCTCTGCCACCATTGGATGAAGAGGAAATAGGTGGAGTTGAAGAGGAACAATTGTAGCATCTCATAACAGCATGTGTGAGGACTGTAGAACAGATATGTGGCCAAGCCAGGTATGGAAATAAGGTGCATAAAGAATGCTGGTGATGGAATGCAGAATCCAGGAAGTCATCAAAAAAAGGAGTACAGGAAAAAGTGAGAGATAGAAAAGATGGACCAGGCTAGGAAAGAATACTGTTTGGCTAACAAAGAGGCTAAAAGAAGCATTGTAATAGCAAAGAACAAGGCATCAGAGGCACTCTACCAACTTCTGGAAAGTAACTTGCTAGATGGCACAAAGAAGCTCTATCAGGTTGCAAGATAAAGACAGAAAGATATAAAAGATAGTCAGACATCCTACATAAGGGATTCCAGCAACAACCTGCTCACTAGTCCACAGGACATGAAAGGAAGATAGCAGGAGTACCACCATAAGCATGTGGATGAAGAACTGCCCCAGATACAGCCTACAATGAAAGAAGAGGACGAGCCCGCCATAGAAGAATTAAGAACAGCACTAAGAAAAATGAAGTCAGGGAAAGCAGCAGGCTCAGATGAAGTCATGGTAAATAAGATCAAGATGTTTAGAGAACTGGGTCTTGTGGGTAGTCAGAGCAGTAAACAGAGAAAAGCATATCCAGAATTACTAGCGAATAAGCATACTAGCGCCAGTGTTCAAGAATAAAGGGGGCATTTACAACTGTAGGCAGTATAAAGGAATCAAACTCCTATCACACCACATGAAAGGTATGGACAGGGTGGCTGATAAATGAATACGCAGAGTAGTAGAAAGTAAGATGGGAGATGAGCAGCTCAGATTCAGATCAGGATGCAGCACAGCTGGCATGATATTTGCAATGAGACAAATACTTGAAAAGAAGCTAGAAATGAAGAAAGAGTCCAACTGGACATTCCTAGACTTGGAGAAGGAATATGGCAAGGACCCAAGAAAGCTGATTTAGATAGCACTGTGGTGGTTCAAATTACCAGAAACACTGGTAGAATTACTGCACCACAACAGTTTCCACCAGGACTTCAGGCATGTGATGCGCAATACCCTGGTATGGAGGGAGTGCTTTATTTATGTTTAAACCAAGTCTCTGTAACTGCACATACATGGATAAGTTCCAGAAACAGGAGCAACTGGAGCAATTTGTTACATAGACTCCTGGCATTGAGGAAGATACCTTAATGTTGTCCAGTTTAGTGCTAGATAAATTTGCTAAGCTGGTATGTCCATTAAATGGACTCTGACTAAAAGGGGGTCAGCAAGGGCTTTTGTCAGTTATGCAGATACCCTTGAGAAACAAGTATGACTATCTATCATGTCATCACACGTTGATACATACTGGATACGCATAAAATGACACAAGCAATTAAGCCAATTATTAAACCAATTATCTTCTCGTTATACCTAGATATCATTCTTAGTGAAGGAAGGAGTCCACTCATGACCAAAGCCTTACCTTCATCTATCACATGCTGATAGAGTTCTGACATGTCCCTCTGGATGTCTCAGGGTTTTGTGACCCAGGTCATTCACTCCCACATGGATCACCACCATGGCATAGTTACCTTGTCTTAGTAAATGGTCTTGAGGGCCATTGTAATATCTATGGCACCTGAAAGGCAGCTGACAATAACCATATCCCTGCCTAGTATGCATACTCTAAACCTCTTAGAACAAGAAATCTGGAAAAAGCCGTAAATAAAAGCGGGACAAAGACCCAAAAGTAGGGACAATTTTTTTAAATACGCTCTTACACATTTAGAAACTTGAAAAAATAACAGTTTTTGCATTGGCATGAATTTTCTGATGGGTATGAAGTCTGAAACTCAAATGTCTGTCATTATTTTCTAACTTTAGTCTTTAATGATTTGCCACTAATTTGCCAGAAAACCACAGTCTTATGAAAAACAGACCAAAAGTATGAGGCAAAAATTTGGACATTCTGCAAAAAATCTATACAGTTGAGAGGTATGCTGCCCAGTCTGATAAGCCTGAGAACTGAGTCACCAGTCATTAATACATTTTTATTGTAAACTTGTTTTGTATTTTTATCAGATGATGGTGTAGTATTATTTGATTGGATATTCTGTTGGCAATTGGCTATTGAAGGTGTGCATGGAGCAGGCAAGTTAAAGAAATTCGGTTGAGACCTGAGCTTACAAGTTCTAGAAACCTTTAAGGGGCTTTGGTTGTTTCACAGTATAATCTTATAATATTTTAATGTTATTTAATTGAGAATGTAGTACTTGTTGAAGTAAGTGAAGGTGTGACTGTAATGCTATGTTCATTATTGTTCACTAGACAGATGCAGCCATGTTAACTAGGTATTTACACCTGTCATAAATAGAATTTGCTGTGTTTATCAGGCGTTTTTTATCACTGAGCATAAGGCAATTACTACACTGCCTTAGGATAACAAGTGCAATGAGCCTTTTGATGGAAAGGGAACCTGTTTGCTTGCCTTTCATATTGTCTAATTCTTTAAGCATTAACTGGCTAAGTGCACAAGCAGGCTGAGAGGCTACAGGTGAAATGCAGACAAGCCGTGGTGGTACAGCGGTAGCATTGTTGCCTCACAGCAAGAGGTTCTCCTGTTCGATTCTCACTGGAGTGCCTTCTGTTTGGAGTCTGCATGTCCTCCCCGTGGTCGAGTGGCCTCCGAAAGACATGCGTGAATGGGCGTGCCTTCGCTGAAGGTTGGGCGTCAGGCTGGCAACTCGGCACCATAAAAAATCAACTGCCAATCATTAGCGGATCAGAGTTTCGCTGTGGTGACCCCTAACCAGGAAAAGCCAAAAAGACAAACAACAACTAGTGTGTAGCATGCAACTAGTACCACTGATGTCAACAGAGCAACATCGAGTCCTCTGTTGCTGTCAGTGCAGCTAAAAGCAAATTAGTGGACCAAAGTGAAGATAAGTGCAACCAGGGCAACATTTGATGGTTTGGGAAAGCTAATTGAAGGGAAAATGAAAGTGCATTCACTAGTCACTTATGCGGATCGTGTGGCAACTATTACAAAAGCTTGTGGAGATGTTATTGTGGGGGTGAAATGCTTGTTTCAGAGTGCAAAAAAAGGTGAAAATTAATTATGACAAATTGGAAAAACACTGACACCATTCAGAAGACAGTTCTCAAGCCATATTAGCTATTGTTCAGACTATTCACATAGTTTAAGAATTCAGCTTCTTAGGGATAATACATACTGAGAAATTTGATGACATTAATTTAAGATAATGTACAGGTGTATATGAGAAAGCTGAACTAAGATTAAGAGCATTAGACAAGATTACTTTTTATTTACTAGATGGTCAACATGATTAAAATAATAATCCTTCCCATGTGCCTGCATTTGTTTTGGAGTGTATTAATACCTCCAAATGTAGTTTAACAAGATTAAAGGATCTGTTATTAAATTTTTACGGTGAGGAGGATCTATGTAAATTCTGTGGTCTTTGTTATTGCTCCTTTGAATCAAGGGTGGACACGTAGTAGTACTGTATTTTTAATATATTTATGTTTCTGCTTTTATTAATAATGTCCACACAGTATGTGGTTGATAGTACCAAGGAGTAGATTAATTTTTAGTTAATTCTCAGACAAAATGGTATCTCGGAATGCTTCAAAATTATATGCATAAGAACATATCTGTGCAATGTTTCAAGCCCTATAAGTCAGAAATGATTAAGTTGAGTAATATTATGTCACTTCCATAGGAAACAGACTCACATACACTTTCCTTCAATAATTTTTTTAAATAGGAGAATAAGGAAATATATAACTTGGACTGAATGTAAAAATAGGTACATTATGCCCACTGTTATATTGGACAGCCTATATGGAAAAGTATTTCTTGGATGTGATAGACTAGTAGAGACTGATAAAACATAGATTAATGAGAGAAAGATGAAGCTTTCAATATCTTAACTTTATTATCCTTGACTCAGATTTCTGGTTATCCAGGGAAGACAGATTAGGAAAAGGCCATGAGTTCCAAATTTAATATTGATATCTGGAAGGATAAATTAGGGAAGTCTATCATCTTATAGGTTCATAGGTTCATAGGTAGATACTAGGCTATCTGCCCTAGGGCATTTATAAGTCTAGCCAGAGTGTATTTGGTTTCCATCTCCCTATTAGATTAGCCTACTGTGCCTCTGTAAAGTAGGTCACAGAAGGTACCCTTTTAAGATTAGTTTACTGTGCCTTTGTCTAGCAGGGACACAGAAGAGATCCCAGTGGTGAATTTGCGATCTCCCATCCACGCGTCCAGATTTCGCTTGAAGAGGGTCAGCGAGGGGCTATGTCTAACATGAATTGGGATTCTATTCCAGAGTGAGGGGAGCCTCTGGGAAATTAATCTGTCCCTCCAGCCTGTCCTATTTATTTTTGTGCTGAGGTTTAGGCCCCTAGAGCGTGTAGCTCTAAGGGACTTGGATTTTTTGAGGTGGAGCATGTCCATTAATTCTGGGTTTCACACGGCTTTGTACGTCAGGCATAGATCGCCTCTGAGTAGGCGGTAAGTAACTGAGTAGAGCTGGAGTTTCTTTAGTCGAGCTCCATAGGACATCTGTTTGTAGCCCATGATCCTCTTGGTGAGGTACTTTTGGGGTCTCTCCAGTTGCTGCAGATGTCGGGTAAGGTACATCCCAAAAGGGGCATTGTATTCAATTACGGGCCTGATGAGTGATGAGTAGAGGGGCACAATGACCTCTCTTGATCTAGATGTGAACCCTTTCATGATAAGGTGGGCTATATAGAAGGTCTTTCTAACCACTTTGGCAACGTGATTATCAAAGGAGAGATTACCATCTATGGTGGTCCCCAAATCTCTAATTACTTCTTCCATACTTAATGGATTACCACCTATGTGGTAATATTTGGGCACCTTGTTTTTCCCAAAGGGGATGACTATGCACTTTTTAGCATTTAGCTTGAGGCCGTGGCTCTGGCACCAAGCATCTGTATCTGTGAGACCCTTTTGGAGGATGCTGGAGATTCGATTATGGCCCCCAGTTTGCAGTCATCTGCAAACTTTGTCAGCCATAATCCCCCCGTGTTAGCCTAAACCTCAGAGAAGTATATACCGAACAAGAGAGGTCCCAGGACTGAGCCCTGTGGGACGTCACTTGTAACTGGTTTGGATTCGGACGTGGCACCTGCGATTCTGACCATGTGGGTTCTATCTCTGAGTCAGTTTGCAACCCATCTTGTGATATAGGGGTTGATATTTAAGCTGGTAAGCTTATTTATGATGCCCGAGTGGGGAATTGTGTCGAAGGCTTTTGCGAGGTCCAGGTAGGCTGTGTGGACTACCTTACCCTCATCTATGGCTTTGGTAACTGTTTCAAAGAAATCAACTAGGTTTAAGAGGCAAGATCTGCCCTTAACAAAGCTGAATTGGGTAGGGTCCAGTGTCTGGAGACTCCCAATGTCTTTGTTTATGAGTTCCATGATAATATGCTCCATAGCTTTACAAACCAGACTAGTCAGGCTTATGGGGCAATAGTTTCCAGGGTCCGTTGTGGCACCACCTTTGTAGAGTGGGACCACTGTAGCTGTGCGCCATATTTGGGTACATATCCTGTAGTAAGGCTAAGTTTGAACAGTGACTTAATGTGAGGGTTCAGTTCTTCTTGGAGCTCATGTAAGACACAGCCTGGGACACCGTCCGGTCCCATAGATGCTGTGTTTCTTGCTTTGGAGAGGGCAGCTTTCACCTGTGCATCTGTGATGTCAGGGAGGTTACATTCAGTTGAGATAGGCATTTGCTCCTTTGGGGGGGAAGGGGGGGAGAAGTTTGCACTGAATCTGTCTGCCAGGATGTTGGCTATGTCTGTAGGTTTGGTATATTTTGTACCGTTATGCAACAATTCAGAGCAAATCTGGGAGTTTCCGCCCATGTTCCTGACATAACTAAAGAAGGCCTTGTGATTATCTTTAGTGTCTCAGGCAATTTTTCTTTCGAAGCTGGCCTTTGATGATTTTATGAGGGATCGAAGTTTCTTGCTAATACTGATCAGAGATGCCTTCCCTTTTTGGGATTTTGCTCTGTCATGTAGTAGCTTCCTCCTTCTGTTGTATAGCTTATTTATGGCCGGGGTCCAACAGACTGGTCTCCTGTTTTTGGAGGAGTGAGTCTTGGTTTTATATGGGATAGCACGATCCATGCATTCCTGCAGGTGCTCATAGAATGCATTTGTAAAGAATTCTGCGGATTAGGCTGTATTATCCTCTGGCCCAGGGGCTTTAAAGGATTCCACCTCAGTCTTGAGAAGTGCAAAGTTGGCTTTTGAGAAATTCTTTACAGTGATTTCCTTGGCTGGGGGTGGGGACGGGATATGGATGTCCAGGGAAATTTGTTTATGATCTGATCTTACCAATGAGGGGTTTACCTCTGGTGTGGAACATAGAGTCCCCATGTTGGTGATGACCAGGTCCAATATGTTGTTCCCTTTTGTGGGAGTGGTGACCAGTTGTTCCATTGCGTTAGAGTTTATAAATTCAAGGAACCATCGGGCGAGGGTGTTTGGGCTTGAGTAGTTTTCCCAGTCAATGCTTGGGTAGTTGAAGTCACCCAATAACATAGTGTTTGGAGAGACCTTCATATTCTCCAGTGTCCTCAGGAATGCCAAGTGGGGTTCCTGTAATAGGGAGGGTATTCTGTAGCAGGCTACAAACTGAAAGGCAGTTTTGCCTGCTGTTAGTTGCACATGGGCAATAATTCAATGAGGAATATTGTAATTCAGAATACAATTCTGTATGGAATATGTTGTACTCCATGGAGATTGTGTCTGATGAATTTATTTTTTCATGGTGTAGATCTTTGGCAGTCCTGGTGGGCATGTTTACCAGTGTTTAAGTCTTGTAATTCCAAGCAAATTTAGTTTGAGAATTGCACCAACTACAATGGTTAGTAAAAGGTATATTTTATTCAACTGGAATAGGGCACCAATACCTATAATAACATTTGAAGAATGGAGTGCTTTTAGATTCATATGTAGTTGTGAGGCTTGTAGTCCATGGGACTGTTGAGGAATGTAGCCCAAATCATCTGTTCCCCCATGCACTATCTGGTTAAGTGATTTCTTAAGGTCACATACTGTAATTCTGCTATTGCATACTGTTGCAAAAAAGAGGAAAATCCCAGGATGCAAAAAACTCCCTCACCAGCCTCAGTAAGAAGCTGAGATCCCTCATAAAATCCTCAAAAGCTAGTTACGAAAATAAAATTGCCAAAGATTCCAAAGATAACCACAAGGCATTCTATAGTTATGTCAGGAATCTAAATGGCAATGCTCAGATCTGCTCTGAGTTACAACAGAATGGCATTAAATATGCTGATCCCAAGGATATTGCCAATATCCTGGCAGATCAATTTAGTGCCAACTTCACCCCCCTCTCACCCCCTAAAGGGCCCATCTCAATACCAAAAGATTGCCAAATTCCAATAATCACGGCCACACAGGTAGAAACTGCACTCTCCAAAGCTAAGAATACAGCATCTATGGGACCAGATGACATCCCAGGCTGTGTACTACATGAACTACAAAATGAACTGGCACCTCACCTAAGTGTCATGTTTAATCATAGCCTCACCGCAGGCTTCGTGTCCACTGAGTGGCACACAGCTACAGTTATCCCTCTCCACAAGGGAGGATCCAACTTGAATCCTGGGAACTACCGCCCCATCAGTCTGACAAGCCTGATTTGCAAGGGCATGGAATGCATTATCATGGAACTTATAAACAAAGACATTGGCAACCTTCAAACACTGGACCCCACCCAGTTTGGGTTTGTGAAGGGCCAGTCTTGTCTCCTGAATCTGATTGACTTCTTTGAATCACTTTCCAGAGCTGTGGGTGAGGGTAAGGCAGTCCACACAGCCTATCTGGACCTCGCCAAGGGCTTTGACACCATTCCCCAATCTGGAATCATAGATAAACATACTAAGCTGGGCATAAATCCCTACATCACTCGATGGGTTGCTAACTGGCTTACTGACAGAATCCAGACTGTAAAAGTAGCCGATTCCAAATCCAGCTCCAGACAAGTGACAAGTGCAGTACCTCAGGGTTCAGTCCTGGGACCACTCTTGTTTGGCATCTACTTCTCTGAAGTACAGGCCAACACTAAGGAACTCTGGCTAACAAAGTTTGCAGATGACTGCAAACTGGGAGCCATTATTGAATCCCCAAATGATGTGGATATTCTACAAAAGGGCCTTACAGAAGCAGATGCCTGGTGCCAGAGCCATGGGCTCAAGCTTAATGCCAAGAAATGTATAGTTATCCTCTTTGGAAAAAAACATGTACCCATGAATTACCACATAGGTGGCAGGACACTAAACATCGAAAGTGTGATGAGAGACTTAGGGACACAGGTGGACAGTGGTCTCACTTTCGATAACCACATTGCCACAACAGTCAGGAAATCCTTCTATGTGGCACACCTCATCACTAAGGGCTTTTCATCCTGAAAAAAGGAGGTCATTGTCCCACTGTACTCATCCCTCATTAGACCCATTATAGAGTATAATGCCCCATTTTGTATGTACCTCACAAGACATCTGCAACAGCTGGAAAGAACACATAAATACCTCACTAAAAGAATCACAGGCTTAAAGCAGATGCCACATGCTGACCGTCTAAAAAAACACCAGCTATACTCTGTGGCATATTGTCTACTCAGAGGCGATCTCTGCTTAACATACAAGGCCATGTCAAACCCTGAGCTGTTGGACATGCTCCACTTAAAGAAATCCCAATCCCTCAGAGTCACACGCTCCAGGGATCTAAACCTTGTCATCACAATGAACAAAACATGCTGGAGGGATAGGTTCCTGACACAGAGACTCCCCATACTCTGGAATAGACTGCCCATACATATCAAGCAGAGCACCTCATTGGCCCTCTTCAAAAGGAACCTTGATGATTGGATGGGAGATAGGAAATTCACCCCGGGGATCATGTCGGTCGCCCTGCTAGACAGGGGCCCAGGGAAGTAAATATTGTGGGAAGAAATATCCAGGGAATTGTTACGGCTAGGCTTGCGTAGGCCCTAGGGCCGATAGCTTAGTACCATCCTATGAACCTATGAACCTATGAACATACTAGGCAAATGAAGGCTGAGGGAATCATACCCTGTACCACAGGAAATACAGCTCACAGCCTTAACCTTCTGAGCCAACTGACACACGCAAAAGCATATTTTCATGAAATACTTATTTAACCATTTTTATGCTTTCTTTTTGCAAACTGCATTCCCTTTTTCTTTTCATTTTTGTTGTCTCTTTCTTTTCTCCCCTCTTTCTTTCACCTTGCTACCCATTATTCTATTATAACTAAACCAACATTGCATGAAGCACAGCTCAGGGCTTGGCCACTTGTAAACAGCAATTAAATAAAACAAAAACAGAGATCCAGCCAGTAAATAATTCTGGAAGAGGCAGTGGTATTCAGACACTTGGAAAATGGCAGCAATTAACATTCTGTCTTATAACTTCCAAGATGTCCCCAACACCTAGATAAGACTGTTTCAGTTTAAGAGAAAGAGAACATAAAGCAGTTGCAGTTTAAATGTCCCCAAAACAGTTCTAGTAATACAAATGGCAAAATTCAATCAAGTGTATTACAGTTTTAACTTCTCTGGTGCAGAGAAACTTGGAAAATTCATGAAAACGTTTAAGATGTCTGTGAATCAATCTACAGCTGTTTCTAAGTAACCCTGCCAAAATGACAACAACTCAGCACTCCGCTGTCCTATAAACAGCAATTAAATAAAATAAAAGAAACTGAGAACCAATCGGCATAAAGCCTGGAGTAGTAGATGGTGTTCAGACACTTAGAAAATGGTAGAAATTACCTTGATCTCACCAAAGTAACTACTTCAGGTTCCAAGATGGCCCACAATACCTGATTAAATTCCTAATGAATCACTTCTCAGAAATGAAATTACTAACAAAGCCCTTCTCACAAAGGAAATCCAATAATGTTCACAAAACTTTTAAAAATGCCCAGACTGAAGTACCCTGGAGTGTATTTATTAAAAAATAACTTTTGTTCATTCAGATCAAAATAAACTAGAGCTTCGGCACAACTGCTTTCTGTGTTTCTGAATACAAACACTAAGCAATGAAAAAGTGACATATTCAAACCAGTCATGAAACCAAAAACCTTACAGAGACTAACTTAAAACAAATAAAATAAATATTACAATAAATATTTAAAATTTAACTCATTATTCATTCAATTTGGGCACGAGATTTAAAAAAACTGTAAAGTCTGCTTCAGCATTTAACAATATCTACTGATAATCTAGATGCAAATGTTCTGTAACAATAGAAATCTTCAGTCCCACAGGTCAGAATCATAACTAAAATGGTGATTAAGACAGCTTGTCTTAGAATGTTTCCTTATATCTCTAATATGGTCCAACATTCAAGCTTAACCTGCCTAGGGGTTAGCTCTACATAGAATTTAACACATGAACACCTTAGGGCATATGCGTGACCATGCTAATAACTCCTGTTGCCTAAATGGTAAAGCCTCTTCACACTGAACTGACATGGCAAATGTGGCCATACTATTAAAGATATACTGATCACCTGCTATACTCAATGTTCTCAAAGTCATGGCCTGGATGGGGAACAAAGCCAAATGAGCCAACAAGTCCATTGGGGAGGAAGAGTTATAACAGGGCACTTTAGGGATGTTTGCAAAGATCTTTCAATTTTGTGTCAATGACAAATATTTACACAAAGCCTCTATAATTCTGTTCTAACAGACATTTCTGCTAAACTTTTTGGCATCTATTCAAATGAAAATCACACAGCATAAACTCTGAGTGTGATGCGATCTGTTTCTTTCTGAAAAAAAAATGTCTGAAATTTATGACTAGGCTTCTAAAGATCCTCAAGGATCCATAGTCTAGAAAGTACCTATGAATGTATGTATTTTCTTCAGTCTTGCACACCTTCAGAAAACTAACTACACAAAGGCTCTGAAGAAAAATTCATCAGAGCCCTTAATTTTGAAATGCATATATCCAAATGAGAAATAACATTTTAATAAAATCATACCTGTCCATTGAGGCCCTCAGTTTATTCCATCTGAAAGGCAAAAGAAACCATCTCGCAGCTCAGGATTGCACCACTTCTGTAAGAAGACATTAGATGCCTTGAAGCACACAATATCCCTTCTGTATCATAAGAATTCACAGGGATATCTAAAATTGTCAGTCAACTATCCACAACTTCTTCACTTATTTCCAGAGTGAACACATGAGTAGAAATACATACTTATGAAAGCTGCCAGTTAAGATCTATCTCACTCAAGGAAACATCTGCTTCCACGTTCTCTGAAGATCTTTGAATTTTCTTTGTGATACTTTCTCAAGACATCTCTGTGTCAGATGCCAGAGGAGATTGCACATCTTCTAATGTTAACAATCTCTTTGTTGACAAAGTATCTCTCAACAACTTGGTCACTTGCAAGTCTGCATTCATACTATGGACAGTTAACTCACTCCAGCTTCTGGACACCACACTACACCAACCATTTGCAGAAGAACCAGACGTGAGCAGGAATACTTCCCTAATGAAATGTTAAAATTTCCCACAGCTATTATAATATTATTTTGATGCTCACCTGAAATTAGACCGCAGTGTTTACAGTAAGGCATTTAGTTGATAAGAAGCTACAGTTGAGGAAAGCATTTAACTGGGCATTCATAGACTTGGAGAAAGCACATGACAAGGTCCCAAGAAAGTTGATTTGGGAAGCTGTGTGGTGGTTCAAAGTCCCAGAAACATTGCTAGAAACAGTGCAGGCTATGTGCAATGACCCAATGACTCAAGTATGAATGGTGTTCAGACTCACAGAGGGATTCCCATTGTGAGCAGGAATGCATCAGGGTTCAGCTCTGAGCCCAACTCTGTTTATACTGGTGATGGATTACATTAGTAAACTGGTTAGAAGGGACAAATCAACAAAGCTGCTGTATGTGGATGATGTGGCATTACAGGCAGACTGCAAGAACTTCAGTAAAGGGTAGGGGAATGGGATGCAAAGCTGAAGGAACATGGGATGAAACTGAGTACAAATAAGTCAGCTGTAATGGCAGGGAATGGGAGAAATCAGAGAATGCTTAGAAGTGAGATAGAAGGAAGAAGTTAACAGCTTCAAGTGTCTAGAAGGGTTGGTTGAGGAAAAGAGAAGTTAAATAAGAGGTGAAGGCTAGAATTCGAGAGGATGCAGCCAACTGGCATAAAGTGTCAGGGGTAGTGTATTTCAAAGCAGCTGAAAAGTAAAGTATGCAATACAGTGGTGTGACCAGTACTACTGTATGGTAGAGAAACCTGACAGTAAAGGCAGAGCAGGTGTGAAGGCTAGGGGTGATGGGGATGAAGTCCCTGAGATAGGAGGTGGAATGCAAATGGTGGGACAGATAAAGAAATGAAGACATCAGAGCAGAGGCCAAAGTAGCTCCAAATGCACAGAAAGTCAAAGAGAACAGATTTCTGTGGTTCGGGCACATGTGCAGGAAACAGAAGACAATCTGGTGAAGAGGATTTGGGACAGACAGGAAGAAGGCAAGAGGAAACTAGAGCATCCAGCAAGGAGTTGGATGGATTGTGTGAGAGAAGACCTATGATAGGTGATCATGACTGTCAAAGAAGGTAGGAGAGTAGCATTGAATCAAAATAGATGGCAACAGCTGACATGACACCCCGACCCCATGTAAAAAATTGGGACTGTGGGTCGATGATGATAATGAAAGGGTCGATGATGATAATGAAATTATGCTATAGGCGTAGTGGGACCAACCCAGTCTTCAAAACATAAATAAATAATGAAATAAAGAAATAAATGACTTACTGGTTTGATAGATCGCTATATTGATCAATGCTGCATGAGCTATGAAACAAATGTATCCTGATGACACCAGTGTTCTACATGTTACTGCATTGTACACCTTTTCACCTGTTTTATCTACAACATTCAGCCGCATATGTATTGATATAGATAATAAAGACATTTGCTGGATATGAATTGGCAAACATGTTCCTCCAAAGGATGGCCACATGATGGACTTATCTGACACTGGTACCTGATTCAATGTTTTTTTTTTTATTTTTCTTGTAAATAAAGTTTATAGATGCAGAATGTCATTTCTGAAGTACTTGTTAGAAAGTTGATGCAAAGGTTTGGAGATTTTTTTCTCAGAGCCTCCTGTGGAAATGGGCAAAGCTTAACTGGATATTTTTGGTCATCAAAACAAACAAACAAATATTCTAATAAATTCTGCATGAAATACAGTGTAATACAGTAGTACAGATGAGGAAGGATATAGCTCAGAATTAGCAGGCTAGACGTACAGCTGGCATTCAGAAAGGATGGACAGACTACATAACTACATACGGTGGCCATGAGAGAAAATGTGGTTTAACATGCAGACAGCCTACATAGTGAAACATGTTCAGTCAAGTGTGCAAGAACCATCATGAAATCTTCAAACATTTTTTGTATAGGGCAAAGCTCCTGTACCCTGTAACTGATATAATTTACTTCAAGTTCAGCAAATCTTTAGATAAGTAATAGTACTTTTATTGTGGGTCTTGCCCAATGCTATGCACTCAGCCATGCATGCTTTACAATGTTAGACACAAACAAGGAGTAGGATATGCCTTGGAGATATATCTTACTAATACATTCCTGCCGGAAGAGAGAACACTTTGGGAACCAGTGACCCCAAACGGGCAACATATAAAGACAAGTATACAGATGTTGTCTGGAGCTGTGATGCTTTTCATAGGTTCATAGGTTAGTACTAGGCTAACTGCCCTTGTGGGCCATTTTCAGCCTATTCAATTACTCCATGTGAGAATCAAACCCTGCACCATATGTTTGTAAGGGAAACACCTTAACCATTATGCCAACCTCCCAACTTCATTAATCATTGAAAAGTCAAGTTTCCTAAGATTCACAGAAATAAACATTATTGAATATATTTTTTATTGTGGTGAAGTAAATCTTCAACATTTTCCCCAGGTTATATTTTATTTTTATTCACTTATTTATTTATTAACTATCGGTGGTGGTACAGTGGTAGTGTTGTTGCCTCACAGCAAGAGGTTCTCCTGTTCGATTCTCGGCTGAAGTGCGGGGAGGGCCTTCTCTCTGGAGTCTGCATGTCCTCTCCATGGTTGGATGGGCATTCAAAAGACATGCAAAAATGGGTGTGCCTTCGTTGAAGGTTGGACATCGAGCTGGCACCTCAGCATTCATGAAAATCTACTGCCAATCATTAGCGGACCGGAGTTCCCCTGTGGTGACCCCTAACTGGGAAAAGCCGAAAGACAAACAACATTTACTTATTTATTTATCGATGATTCTTTCGTTGTTAACTGGGTAAGTGAGCAGGTTCAAGATCCCTTTTCAGTAATGACCCAGGTCAAAATGGCAAAGACCGTGCAATCCCCAGTATTTAGAAATAATTAGCAGGCTGCACTGTGCAAAACACTGCAACAAGTGGTGTTTCACAGGGCAAGATCACTTCAGAAACATATACATAACACAACCGTACTTCCCAGGAAAATAGGGTATCCAGCATGATATGCAAATGCCTGCATATCGATATGAAAATCACTGATATTATGGAAATGAGATCAACAGTTAATGCAAATGAGGCTAATGAACATGGTGGCCTTATTAAAAAACATGTAAAACTAGCATGACATGTTTGCACTGTCAACAAGTCTGTACACTGGCATTTCATACTGAGGGTAGAAACTGCTTGAAGATGCAAGGAGTAGCATCTGAACTAGCGTAGCAATATTTATTAGGGGCTGTTGTTACAAGTCAGTGTCTTTGATGGGGCATGTCATCACTTTCTGCATTGCAGACAGGTTTGTGCATGGCAGACATAACATCATCTTTGTTACAGTGATATAGTGGAATACTATCACTTGGACAGATACATCAAACAATAGCTTGTAGACATTGCCATCTTCACATGGAATCACATGGAATGCATGGAATACCTATCCCTGTGGACATTAAGGGATGTGTAACAATGACAACCCTTGTTGCACAAACCTTCCAATGACTGTCAGAGGACATGGTTGGTGTTTCACAGGGATTACTGCTATATCAAATCCTTGATGTTATGGTGCAGCATGCCAAGGACCACATGTAGTTTCCAGGGACCACAGAGGGCAGAAACAGCAGAATGTAGGAATTTGATGAACTAGCCCATTTTTCTGAAGTTCTAAGGACCATTGACTGTACCCCACATCAACATCAATGGTCTGCCTCATCCACAAGGCTATTTGTATGTCATCCAATTTTCTAGACTATCAGCTGCCAGCTGGTGTGTAATGCACATATTATTACCTAAAAGATAATCCATGTGCCATCTGTGCAATTCCAACATTTCCTACATCTGACACATGCCTAGCATATATGAGTCATCTGTGTGGGTGATGTCCTCTACAACACTGCCAGCCTGCACAAATAATAAGGCAGATGTGCTAAATGCCATCCACTCATAAAGGTGTTTACTGTTATGTCTTTCATGTGATGATGGACATGTCCTGGAACCTCACCTCTACACAAGTCACACAGCACTGCTGAGATGTCTTACAACATTGCACTGATGCAAACCTGCAACATCATGTGTTCAGCATGTTGAAGGCCAATTTCCATTGCCTAGATACTTCTGACGGTGCACTGCAAATTGATTTATAGACTTGCAGCAAGATATTTTTATCTATTTATTTATTTATTTATTAACATTTGGTTACCAGGAAAATCCCATTTTCAGCAGAGGCCTGATGAGAAAAGCTCCAAATTATTACAAAACATTTTACAAACAATAATTTACAATCTTTAAAAATAAAACCAAAACATCTGTAGTTTAAATAATTATAACAAATAAGACATAATGTAAAAACATCGGTTAAGAATCCATACAATATATATGATAATTATTTAATATTTAGAGAAATTTTAGACAGTTACACAGACATACTTCATTTTGCAGTTTATTATAACTTGGTGTTATGCAAGCAGGAGATTAAATAGGATGAAGTAACGGCCAGAGAAACTAAAACAAAGTTAAGAAAACTTCTAATTGGAAAACCCCAAGCCCAGATGTAGTACCTAACTTCTGGCTAAAATTATTAACATCTTTACATGAAGATTTAGCCATGAGTAAGAACTATTTATATGTATACCCCAAACAGACACCAACCTGGTTAACAACAGGAAAAACAATGCTCCTACTTAAGAGTGAACCTGCAAGCTACCCTAAAAATTATAGATCAATAACTTGCCTTCCAACAACGTATAACCTATACACTGGAATTGATGGCAACAGAGTTTATAGTCATTAAGAAAACTCAATCATGGCAATAGATAAAAGGGGTAACAAAAGAAAATCATGTGGAACAAAGGATCATTTGTTGTTAAATAAAATCATAATGGAGAACTTTAAAATGGGGAAGAATCTAAGTATGGCATGGATAGACTACAAAACGCATTTGACAATATCCCATATAAATGGGTAAAACAGTGCTTAAACATGTATAAGACATACCCTACACTGATCGATTGCATTTGCAGTAACCATGAAACAGTGGCAAACCACTTTGCAGTTAAGGCATGATAAAGGACAAATTATTCCAGGGATCAAAATTCACAGGGGGATATTCCACGGTGACTCTTTGTCACCGCTGCTCTTTTGCCCTGCCCTTAACCCATTAAGCTGTCTACTTAACAGATTAGATCACTGATACAATTTAGCTCCCAGAAAACATACAATACTTCTCATCTTCTTTTTGCACATGATTTAAAACTGTATAGTTCATCAAATGAGGAACTGAAAGTACAACTGCAAGTAGTCATAACTTTCAAATGATATAAGAATGTTATTTGGTCTTGAAAAATGTGCAAAAGCAACATTTAAACCAGGAAAGCTGCAGTACCAAGAAAATATCAGCCTGAGACAGGAATGTGATGTAAAATAACTTGAGTAAGATGGAGTGTATAAATATTTAGAAATTCATGAAGGATCAACAATAAAACATGAACAAATGCAAATACAACTTAGTAAGGAATATTTTAGAATACTAAAATTAATACTGAAAGCAGAACTGACATCTAAGAACAAAGTCCAAGCTATAAATCCATTTGCTCTTCCTGTCCTAATTTACAGTTTTGGAGTGACTGGCTGGCCTCAAAAGGTACTGGATCGGTTGGACAGGAAAACAAGAAGGTTGCTTCATGCTTATCAAATGATTTATAAAAAAATAGCGTATACCAAGACTATATATTCCCCATTCTGAAGGAGGTATAGGCCTGCTTAAAACTGATTACATTTATAGATCTGCAATTGTATGACTGCATACATATCTGCTGACCTCACAAGTTTTAAAACATGAGGAGAATAAATCTAAGATGACTTCCCTGCTTAATGTAGCAGAAGTGAATCAGTGTCAAATGAGTATGGAAACCAAACCAGAAGTAGATAAAAATCAAGTAGCAACTGGAAGTGCCAAAAAACAAAAGAAAGAATGTAAGATTAAGGATCAGATGAGAGGATGTGGAAAATGCATAAATATAGTTGCAAGTATAGAAAACTCGTGGAACAACCTCATGCTGATCAGGATCAAATGCAGGTGTAGTTAAGGAGTGGTGAATTTAAACCAAAAGATGAAAAGTTAATACTGGTAGCCCAAGACAGTGGACTACATTCACATTGGTTTACAAAGTCCATTAAACATGTGGGAGAAACAGACAAATGTAAGTTTTGTAAACGGAACTGGAAACAGTTACACACTTTGTTGCTGGTTGTGATATACTAATGTCAGAAGAGACTGTATACTGAAAGGCATAATAATGTGGCAAGACTGTTGCACTGGGGATTGTGCAAACATTATAATACTGAAGTAGCTGAAAAACATTGGAAACATGAGCCACAAAACATTATATAAAATGATGATGTTTACATCACATGGGGTTACCCATTACCAGTGGTTCAAAAACAGATGTGAGAAAACAAGCTACAGTAGTCCACGAAAAGAAGACAAAAGTAGCATCAATTGCTGAAATTGCTATACCCAGTGACTATAGTGTCTTACATTCAGAGAGACACAAAGTCATAAAATACCAGGATTTTCAGGCAGAAACAAGGGCAATGTGGAAGAAGGATACCCAGACAGTTCCAATAGTAATAGTAGCAATGGGTCTTATAAAAAAGAATTAACAATCATCGTACTTGGATATATTACCAGTACATGTAACTCCATGTTACCAATACATGTAATTCCACGTGAATTGCAGAAGGAGTCAATTCTGGGCACTTCTTACTAACATCAAAGATTGAAACAATACTAATTTCATGAACTTTAATCATACTTTGACTTAGGAGTGCAGTGCATTCCCATCATGGTATTAGAAACCCTAAAGACTTGGAGAAATTAAAAAAAAAAAGTATAGAATGGAGTATCAGATAGACCAGAGACAGCAGAGGAGGTGCTAGGTGAGTCAAAAAGAGGACTTAATAAGGAAGGAATAAAGTGAGACTAAAACTTATCTAATCCATGGGAAGATACCACAAAAGATACGTTCTGCAAGGTAGAATAATTTTTTTAACTACCACAGAGATATGGTGGTCAAACAGGAGTCTTTTATCAATAAGGACTTAGGTACATTTGCTGATAACAGACTCATTTTTGACCATCATATCACGTTGGTGGATTCTTTCTGCTTAGCACAATTTAACCTTTGTGATATATCCTCAGGGAGCAAAGAAGTTATCGATTCTCCTTATTTCTCCCTTATTAGTCCCATCACTGAATGCAATGTCTCCTTCCATGCCAAAACTAAAATGAGATACCACAGTCTTTGCTCAATAAAAAGATTTCAGCTCCTACTATCTTTAGCTACTCTAATAGAGTAAAAGCTCTGTCCCTCTACTCATGTCATATAGACTCTTGAGAGGTAATCTCTTCTTACCTTTCATTTTGTCAATGATGTAGTACTCTATGAATGCCACCTAAATAGAACCAGTGGTAAAACAAATACCTAGGGACCTATATCTATGTTGCTATATCAACACCACCAAATGGCATAGTAAGTACTTAACCCAAAATATTCATAATTTGTGGAATAGGCTAAATTTATGTATCAAGAAAAGTAGTTACCTAATAAACATTAAAACCAGTCTGGATGACTGGACAGGATTTTTACCTCAGATATGTTGGTGAATATGAATTTATTTGGGAATCTTGTTCATCTTCCATTGCTACAGAGTGGCATGGCTGAGCTTCTTGATGGTCTCCTTTGTTGTTAACTTAATTATAGTGTCAGTGGGGCAACAAGTAGCACATTTCACTTTAGTTCAGAAGGCTGTGGGTTCTATTCCCATACCAGTTAGATGGGCTGCTGACAGTTCAATGCAGCATGGAGGAGGGTGCTGCACTCCTGCATGTGTCATCCTTCAGAGAGACATTAAATAAAGATCCCATTTGCTTAGGTGGATGCAAAAAATCCCATAGCACCTATCAAAAAGAGTAAGGATCCATTAATTAACACAATATATACAAAACATTATTTACAGGTACATATCTACCCATACCTATATACCATCATCACTATTATTCTTCCATAATTGACCCCCACTCCTTTTTCCACAACAATAATCTATTTTTTTCACAATGTGTCAGCCAAAATCCATTTCCTATTAAACAAACTTTAATTCATTTTTTTTACAAATAAGTCATGTTACATAAAATAAATTCTTATCTATCCTTCTGACACAGTCTTTCCTCTTGTTTTTATAATATCATTGCATAATCATATTTATATCTATAATATTTACATCATTAATATTCTCAAAAATATTTCTTCACCCAGTTTTTCCAGAGTTTAACCACTCTTTCACATTTAAAAAAAAAACATATTCTGCTGTCTCTTCCTCCCCACAAAATAAATACGTGTTCCCCATAACATTTCCCAGTCTCCATGGGAAATCCTGACACTCTACAATCTTATTACAATACTCTTTCCTTAATTTAATGGCTTTTATCGTTTCTTCTGGTAAATTTTCCTACAGATTTACCTAATAATATTTTTTCATTACATTATCATACCACATCGTTCTAGTCTTTTCTATATCATCAGTTTTCATGTTCCATGTTAGTATTTTTTCTTCTTGATTTTTAATTTCTTCATTTATATAATCTTTATCTTTTCTCTTATCTTCATCTCTCAAATTTTTGTACTTCTTTTCAAATATTTTTATTAATTTCTCGTTCTCTTCATTTACCCACTTTAATACTCTGTACAAGATTAATCTTTTTCTTATTTTCCCTGTTTTAAAATAATCCCTTCTTCCATCTTCTCCCCCATATTGCTAAATGATCCAAAAAATTGTCTCTGTTATATCACAATCTGCTATTTCCAAACCTTCCAATAGTACAAAATAATCAATTTCAAATCCAATTGCCCTTTTCTATAAGCCCATTGATTTTATTCCAGACAGCTAATTTACCCCATTGTATCACTTCTTGTATTTTTACCATCTTTCATTTTCTTTTTATATTTTCCCTTTAACTCACAATTAAAGTCTTCTGCAGAAATAATTTTCATGTTAACCACCACATAATCTATTAGTTGATGAAACAGATTCTCTCTTCCTTTGCCATGTCTATATGCATGTGGTGTGATGATTCTAGAAACATATTCTCTCCACCTCACATCCATAACAGTTAACCTTGCCAGCCTTACCATTGTTACAGTTAATATTTTTCACTCTTTTGTCCACACAACAGCTACTCAAGAACAGCATTCACTTCATAAACCCCATATTATTTTTCTACTGTACATCTTTTGTGTTTGCAGTCTTACTTTGCTTGTCAGGAATCTTACTTCCTATATAAGATTAATATCTATATCATATTTAGCACACCATTCCAGTATCCCCAACCTTTTTACAAAGTTAATATTATGATTCACATTCATTTTAAGTTTAAGGGAAGTATTTTAAATTTTCATTTTCTTATTTTTTTTATTTTTTCCCCAAATTAATATTTTTCTGAGTTTATCTACAACTATTACTTGATCATCAGAATTTTCATTATTTTTGTTAATTGAAACATGTAAATTACTACTTACCTTTCTGTTTAATCTTTGGTGATTTATTTATTTATGTACTTATTGCATTTGTTTACCGGGAAGGTCCACTGGGCCACAAAGTGCCCATTTTCAGTGGAGGCCTGGGGTGAAAAGCTCCACAGTGATATATACAATACATACAATTTGATAAAAACCTCAGATAGCAATTATAACAAAATAAAGAGTGTACAGAGGTTTTTGAAAAAGAAAGAAAGGCAGTATGTATTTTTAAATCTTCTTTTTCTCACCTTACCCTACTACCTATCAAATTTCTTTTTCCTGACATTTTTTATACTCTCTTCACAAACATCTGACTTGGTACTTTCAATGTCTTCTTCATTTTTCATTTTCACCACTCTCAGCACAGTTATCTTCATTATCCTTAAATATAATACTTTTATCTAAGTCGTCTTCTATTACATTATCCTCTTTTTCATTAGCACCTTTCCCCTTTTCTCCTACTTCCTCAATACTTTCAGATATTACAATACTTTATTTGTCTTCCTGCTTAATATTATATTGCTTATTCTTTTTACAATAAAAAAATACCCTTCACTTTTACATACCTCTTTACTCTTATTCATCATATGACCTTTTTCTCAGTATTGATTACATCTTATTTTGTATGGTCGTTTAGCAGATGATTGAAATCCCTCCCCCCAAAAAAAAAGTTTTCATCTGTTCTATATATATAATTGTTCCTCTGTTATCATCTAGATATATAACACTTGGTAAAAGCTTTGTCATATCATATTTTAAAATAACATCCACTTCCAATACCCCATGCTAAATACCTATCTCATCTCTATTTATTTATTTAACATTTGTATACTGGGAAAGTCTGACTTAAAATGAGCCAATTTTCAGCAGAGGCCTGGTGAGAAATGCTCTAGATGCATGTCTTTGTAAGATGGGAGGAAACCAGAGCACTCAGAGAAAACCCACACAAATGCAAGGAGGTCATATAGACTCTGCAAAGAAGGCAACCTAACCAAGAATAGAACCGGAGAACCTCTTGTAAGGCAACAATGCAAACCGCTGCACCACTGTGCCATCCTATACATGCTTATTAGTCTATTATGTTTAACTTTCACAATATCAGAAAATAAATAATACATATATGAAAAATAATTTTTAGCATCTTTTAACTCAATTTCATCATCAAGCACTTTTTTAAGTGAGTCCTTTTCCCAGTAAATATAAATTCATTCCACTGGTAACAGTCCTTTTTTCTCAATTAAACATTACATCTTTATTCTCAAATGTTAACTCACAAAATGTTTCTTTCCCCAGGTGAGTCAAAGATCTAATATATTTTGCTTTAAAACACAAATATAACACTAAATTATAGCTCATAAAATATGTCTATTATTTCTTATTTCTTATCTGAACAAGAGCCTTTTTTTTGTTTTTAATAACATTTATAGTACCTTTTGTTCTTCCTAGTCCATCAGCATGTGATTTTCCAGATTGCATCCTACCTGTAACCTTATGCCCATCAAACTCAGGATTTATTTCCTTTCCATCCAACTTGCTGTCCATTCTGTAAACCTTTTCCATTATATCTGACCACAGATTCTTCTCCAGGATCACCTTTGTTCAATAAATCAACCATTTTTTATCAAGAAAACTCCAAAAGCAACTTCAGTTACAACTTCTTCAAAATACTGAGGTTTGAAGTCTGGCTATTTGTACTACCTACTCTCTTTTCACAGTTTTCTGTATGTCTGGAAGAACCACACTGTTATCACCAACAAAACAACTCTCTTCTCCTACCATTACTGCACAGCTTCTCCTAGTTACTGCTACACCAGGAAAAGAAGCAGGAAGTGCAGCAGAAAAAACTTTCTCCCACATAATGAAAAAAGTAAGTTCCCCAGTATCCTATCCCTAGTGATATACATTTCACCTTGGATCTCCCAAGAATAGAGGCCACTATCCAGTGGGAGTAACCCAGTTAACAAAAGGATAAATAACCATAATTAAAACCTGTGACTCTATGAGGAATCAACTGTTGAGGAGCCACATGTGAAGCTGAGCTGGGTGTGGTACACTGCAGCACTGGTTGAGAGGTAGCATCTGATGAATCACTGTAAGTTAGAATAAAGGTAACACAGACTAAAATGGATGTATCCAGTTCTATACCAGGCAGTGCTGTATAGTGCACTGACTGGCCACTCTTCAGCAGACATTATATAACCCATATGACAATGAGTGGTGGTCAATGCACAACTGCATCATTTAAACAGGTGAAACATCATGACATGGATAGGAAACAACTACTTTGTTAGAATGAGGCTGAACTAGTGGATAAGGAACAGTTATTGGGATACATAGTTGGAAGACTGAGGGTTTCAGCATACTGCATAATGAGGGAGGGGTGTTTTCTGAGAGGGCAGGTGGGCAAATGTTATGGGCAGCTGCATAGTACTAGTGTAGTAAAATATTTAGCCTTTGTTATTTAAGTATGAATAACCCAGAGCCAAGTCAATAATTTACATTAACTCTATGCAAAATGACAAGGGTGCCAAACCAGGGGTGCATTTGTGGTTTCCCATCCATTTGTCCAGATTACATTTGATTACTTTGCTTTATGTGGATAGGAAGATGATTCCAAAGAAGTGGCATTCTCTTTGATACATATATATCACTCCAACATGCTGTATTTATGTTGCAGAAGAGATTATGATCTTTTGAACTGGTATTTATTCTACCACTGTTCTTGGGGATGTACAGTTGATCACAGACTATACATTCTCTTGATACTCTGTATGTGAGATGGAGATAATTTCTCAATAGCCTGCATGATACAGAGAAGAGAACTACATTTATTTGAGATGATCAGTGTTGTTTTTATGATTTAGGCCCTTCATTTCCTTGCTGGGAAAATGCTATGGTCATTCAAGGTGTAAGTGTTTGCACAGGTGCATACTGAAGGGGGCATTATACTCAATGACCCATCTAATAAGTGCTGAGTACAGTGGAATGATCACTTTCCTGGACCTACACAATGAAAAAGGGCCTCCTTACAATCTTACAATATTGGGTACATGAGGATCATAGGACAATTTGTTGTCTACATAGGTCCCCGGGTCCCTAACTACTGAATCACTTTTCAGGTGCATGTTGTCAATGTGATAGCTACAAGGGATGTCATGCTTTCCAAAGGAGGCTGTTATCCATTTTATGGCATTTGGTTTTTGCCCATGGTTATGACATCAGCTGTTTATTTGGGAGTGCCCTCTTGGAGGATCTTGATGTCCTTTTGAGAGTTTATGATATGATAAATCAATTTTAAGGTGATCTGAGACTTTGGTTGGTCACAAACCCTTTACTTTGCCTTTGGCCTCCAAGAAGTAAATGCCAAAGAAGAGTAGCCCAAGGACCGAGCCCTGTAGTATATCATTAGTGACAGGTATTTTCAATGAGGGAGAACAACTTACCCTAATTTCCTGGGTTCTCTTTCTGAGCCAGTTTGCTATCTAATGGATTACACAGCAATTAACATTTAACTGAGACTGTTTATCAGCAATATCTGAGTGTTGAATGGTTTTGAATGCCTTTGTAAGGTCTATATATGTATATATATATATATATATATATATATATATATATATATATATATATATATATATATAAAGAAAAAAATATAAATGCTCGACCAAACCAAACCAAAATAAAAACCACGGTCAAGAAGGCAAAAGAACAGTCCAAACAAATAGCGTACTACAATTTATTGTCCACTTTCATCCAAAGACTTCCTCAGAATAAAAATAAAACCACAGAACAAACATTAAATAGCATTTCCAATAAATCATTAATTAGACAATCAACCTATCTAATTACCAGATGATAATCACAATATCAGGTAAAAAAGGAAGTGATGTCACCATCCTTATTAATATACAATTTTCGGTACTTTAAAAAGCATTTTACATTAATGGCATCATTTAAACCGGGATAAACATCAGATTTTAATTTAATCTGCCAAATGGTCTCCCGCTGCTCCAAATAGTTTTTGAAATCACCCCCTCTCATGTCTGAATGACCAACTTCCAAAACAGAAAACAAAATTTTTTTAAAAAAGGAACAACTAACAGAGTGTTTGTACAATGCATTAGTATCATCCATTTTCAGTTTTTCAGTAACCTTCTCGGAGAAGTCAACCAGATTAAGCAGGCAGGATCTACCATTGACAAAACTGAACTAGCTTGGCTCAAGTGTAATGTACTTATTTATTAATTCCATAATGATTCTCCACGTAGCACTTTAGATAAGGCTGGCCATACTTTTGGATTCAATGTAACAACTGACTATGGTTGTGAATGGCATGAATTTGGAAGAGCGCCTGCAGAGTGCAGAAGAGAAACTAATGTTTTCTTTTACATGTTGTATCTTCACCATTGGAAACACATGCTATAGGACTCATATGAGGGCCTGCAGTACAAGGTGGATGCCTGTCACTCTCTTGCGAGGGTAGTGAATGACCCCTCAGATTCAACCACTGAAATGAGTAGTACCAGCATCATTATAGTGACCTTAGGAGGTGTGATGTTACCTTTTCTACCAATTAGAAGAAGTTAGGGAGACAGCCTGAGTACTACCAAAAGAATGACTCTGCTAATTGACCTTACAAAACTGAGACTTATTCTACAGTTAAAAGCTGCTTGTGATATCGTGGCTAAGCTGTGTTCATTAGTGTTTTGTGTCTTCCAGCTCCTGAAGAGACATAGAGACATAGGATCACCTACTGGATGAGGCAGGCATAACTTTCCAGGCACTGGGTTACAAGCAATGCATTGCTGCCGTGTTTCTGTTTGTTGCCCTGTGTTTATATCTTTTGTTTATCTGTTTAGTACTGCACTGCCCAGGTTTGCAATACTGTTAAATAATGTCATAACTACCTATATTTCTGCTTTGCTTTATGACTCATAATTTAAATTCATATGTATCTGTGCTAGTGCCCTTATTATGGCAACTTATTGCTGACAATGCCATTTTACCATAGAATGTAATGACCTTGGGTATAATGCAGCAAGTAAGGGTGCAGGTCTTCTCTGGAGTACTTTAACAGATTGCATTGTTCATTGCTTCATAGGTTTGGGGTCACTGTTTTAGAAGTCCACACTGCCCTTGTCTGTCTGCCATTCTGCAATGCATTATTGCCCATTATACTGTCCATCAGTGTGCCAGGTTATCCTGGCTTAACATGTGAGTACCAATAGTCAGGCAGTAGTATACCAATGCACATGCAATTAATTTTTTCTTTACAATATTATCACAGCAATTACATGTCCATTGTGCATTCCTGTTGGTATGATTTGGCATGTTATATGAGGTTTAGTGCCAACCTTTGCCACCCATCACAGCATATGCCACGTTCTTTACACTACTAACACAGACACTGTTATGTCCACAGGGTCTGTATTAGAACACCGAATGTTCAAAATTTAGAGCGTTCTAATATCGACCCATTTTCAGCGAACGCTGAAAATATCGATGAAACAAAAAAACAAATTTTTTCCTAGGGAAAGAATTCAGTTGTCCATTTCTGTTGCTTTGATATTTTCAGCACTGTGGTGGAAAGTTACGGGTCGGGTTCAGGTAAGTGTGCAATTGTGTGGACGTGAGGGTTAAGGCTGGTTAGGTGAGTTAGGGTTAGGGCGTGGGTCAGGTAAGTGTGCGATTGTGTGGACATAAGGATTAGGGCGGGGTAGATGAGTTAGGGTTAGGGCGTGGGTGAGGTGACTGTGCGATAGTGACGGACCTTAGGGTTAGGGTTTGGGTTAAGGTAAGTGGATAGTTAGTGGTGTATGTATAGTTTAGTGTAGGGTTAGGTGTAAGAGTTTAGGTGTATGTGTGCGGATTGCTATTTGTTTGGTGTGCTTGTGTTGTGTGTACGTGTTTTGGAACAGTGATTTTTTTTTTTCCTCAGGAAAAAATTCACTGTTCCGTATGTTCGATGTTTTAAATTTTCGATTCATAGGGTTCGATATTAGAACACTCGAAATTTTGAACATTCGGTGTTCTAATATTGACCCATGTCCACAGGCTTGTACATTTTAATTCTACCTTTATTTTATTTCTGCAGAGCTTTAGTGTGCATTGCATACACACTGCTTATCTTTAATATATAATGACAGTGTTATACACAGTAACTATAGAACATATCCCAACATACCATGCACAGTTATCGGACAAGCCTATCATAGGTGTTACGCAGGCATTTCAATCACTGTTGCTCTACTAACTGCATTTTATTTTCTGTGACCTACAGTATATACAAAACTGTAACAACATGTGCTGATCCTCCAGGGACTTTGCAGTATGACTGCAGAAAGCTGCAGCCACGTGAGCTCACCGTGGAACTTAAGGACTTCTGCTAAATCACCTGACTCGGGAAAGTTTATTTTTGTACTGCATGTAAATGTTTTGCACTATTTTGACTGTTTTCAAACTTTACAAATTTTTCCACTTAAATTCACTGTTTAAAATTTAGCTTGGTAACAGCCTGTTCTGGCCTGGAGATGGCCCTTCTAGAACAGAGCAGTGATTATTCTAGTGAGAACAGATTAATTGCTGATATTTCTGGATATTATTTGCTTGAATTTATCTCTATTTTTCATTGGATCCCTAACTTTTATCGCTTGCTATTTATTGCAACGAGCTCACTGTGCATACCGCCACCTGAGCTGTAGCTGCAAAGAGGGTAGTATGTGCGAGTATTATTGTTCCCTTAGCTATTGCTGCAATAGCATTTTCTTTCATCTCTTAGGCATTCGACGCTAATGGTGGTCCTGGCCAAATAAAATTGTGCTTATCTGCACTAACCTGCTTTCAGTGGCTCTAGTCTGTGGGCTGGTGTTCTAAACAGATCATTAATCCCAACGTACTGCCTCCCTCTACACTGCTTCTGTCCCTCCCTACTCTCAGTTGAGGTTCTATTGCGCAAAAGTATTGAAAAATATGGAGAGGCAGGAAATTAAGTCCCACACACACACACACACACACACACACACACACACACACACACACACACACACACACACACACTACTATCGCCAGGCTTCTAGCACTTGTTATCCTAAGGCAGTGTAAGAGCTGCATTATTCTCACTGAAAATTAACTCCTGCTAAACCCAGGAGATTATGTCTGTGCTAGGTGCAAAGACAACATGGAGTCATGTCTCTACCAGTCAGCAGTGTGCAGCGGGCATCACAATGTCATCCCCCCTATACAAATGCAATATCCTCATTCTTAAAAGATAGACCTGTTGTACACCAATGCTATTGATAAATCTCTACCAAAAGCTCCTAGAACTCTTAAGACTAGGTATCAGTGAAAGGTCATTAATACACCTACTACATGTGCCCTCTTCATCAACATGCCACCAACATATCACTCTTCTCTCTAGCATGCATAAACCAGCTTCTGGAAATGTTCAGCTCTGTTGTGAGACACACAGACTCCATGGAAAGGGTTACAATCAGCTGCCTGTCCGGGGCCAGGATTTTAGATATATCAAAGGCCCTCAAGACCCTGTCCATCAGTAAGTACAACTATGACATGATAGTATTCCATGTGGGAGTAGATGATCTGGCACACAAACCTGTAAAGGGCATGCAGAACCACATTCTGGAACTTACCATCTAAGTTCCATTCAAGGGTAACACTCTGCTTATGATTTGAAACCTTCCTTCACCAAAACTCATCCCTAGATTAAAGAAAGATAATTGTGTTCAACAAACTGACTAGAAAGCTTGTACCATTTCAGGCCTATCTAGTCTGCATTACTCTGGCATAAGATGATTGACAATTGAACTTGCTTTGCAAATGAGGATTTACATCTCTCATTTAAGGGTTTCAACATACTTGCCAAAGCCGTTGCTGCCCCCACTGTGCATTTTCTAGACATAGTTCATATAATGAACATCCCAACTTAAAAAAACATCAAATCCCAAATAGTTTAACATCAAGGTGGCTCTTCTCAGTGTCAAAGATTCTTAATAATTTGCTTCGTAAAGAAACACTTCTGTATCTGGAGTGTGTTCATGTATGGTTTGCTACAAAGATGTGGTTTATATCTAAATAGAGCACCCTGCCATGCCTAGGTTTTATGCCTACCGTGTCTTTAAATCAATTGGAAACTGTGATAGTATTTGGGGGTTCATCAGTGACATTATCCCTTTAAAACTGGTATCAAGAGACCTCCCCACACCCCCTGTGAACTCATAGAAATCCTAGTTAACCTTGGGGAAGTCAAACTTCCAACTTATTGACTGCCCTCAGATGATAATAAATCATTTCTGGCATTCTTAGAAGATATCTCTATATGTAATGTCTCATTAATCCTTTGTGCTGTCAACTACATCATCTCCATAGATTGCAGTACCTACACTTCAGATATAGGGTATGCCCAATGATAACTGGATTGGATAAGCAAAAACTCCCTAGAACAAGTTTCCCTCATACCTACCAGGGGTAGAAATATTCTGAACCTGGTTCTCATGAACCTGGCTCCAGGTTGTTCCCTTTCACCTTGTTGGCCCCCCATTATGGGTCTATATTAGATCACCGACCGCTTAAAGAAGTGAACGGTGATTAATCGACCCTATGTAAGTGAAAGCTTACAATCTCGAACTGTCAGAACAGCAATTTTTTTCCTAGGGGAAAAAAAATTGCTGTTCCAAAACACATACACACAACACAAGCACACCAAACAAACAGCAATCCACACGCATACACCTAAAATCTTACAACTAACCCTTCACTAAACTATACACACACCACTAACTATCCACTTACCTTAACCCAAACCCTAACCCTAAGGTCCGTCAGTATCGCACACTCACCTCACCTGCTCCCTAACCCTAACTCACCTAACCTACCCTAACTCTCACATCCACACAATCACACACATACCTAACCCACACCCTAACCCTAACTCACCTAACCTGCCCTAACCCTCACATCCACAGAATTGCACACTTACCTGAACCCGACCCGTAACTTTCCCTAGGAAAGAATTTGGGTTTCTGTTGCTTCAATATTTAAAGCTTTCGATCCATAGGGTTCGATGGAACATTCAAAGGTTTGAAACCTCAATGTTCTAATACAGACCCCCCCATTACTTATGTCAGACCATGAACTGGTTACTTTTACCATCAGAACTTCTACTTTCCTGGTAGCCAGCACTATCCTCTTTAAAGTCCTTAAAAAGGCAAACATCATACAATTATACAATAAAATCTCTACATTTATTCATACAACTCCACAGTTAAACCACAATATACAGCCAGCTACAGTAATGTATTTTATTAGCTAAAGGGTGTAGGAGTCAGTTTTTGAGCTTTTTTCCTCTGCTATAAATCAATCAAGTTTGCAAGACTATGGGTTCGCTTACAGAGAACTCCACAGTTCTTTTTCAAGTGTCTCAACTGCATCCAAAGCTGTCCAAGCTGTGCTAAGAATATTTTCATATTTTCTTGCTTTATGGCACTTGTACTTGCTTTATACAATGATCACTGCTCTTTTTGAGCATTTTAAAACATTTTTTATGTCTGTGGCAAAAATAGCCATTTCTCTGTTTGCTGGCTTTTCTAGTTCTGGTTGTCTCCAAATGCTCTGCAGAAAGGTGAATTAGCCAAGGATTTAGTTGTTTGGTAGTTTGTTGTTTAATCTACACTCAAGACATATTTTTGCTGTGCTTTTACATAAAGAAATTCCAGGATTATTCATTTTGTTGCAGAAGGTGTTACCTGGTTTCCCTGAATTGGGAATTACTCCAGGGAGCTCAGAGTGTGATTGTTTATTGGCTAGAGGTCATAGGAGTCAGTTTTCAATTTTTTTTCTCTGCTATAAATTATGCAAGTTTATGCAGAGCTGCCCTGTATATTAGCAACCCCCTAGACAGTCAAATTTCCCTATAAAGTTATGTCTGAAACCTGTTATACTGTGAGTCATCGTATAGAATTAAGCTTAGAGCAACCATCGTTTGCATGGAATAGCAATACCACATCCTATCATTATATAACATCTTGCACTTAATCCAGGAAACTATCCTAGGAGACCCCTGTAAAACTTAAACCTTAATCCTAAACAGCCTGCCCTATTACAGGACCGGACAACATGGATATGCAATTTCCAAATATCGCTGTGGCCAGATTGGAAGATCTGAGCATCCTAAGGCAATGTTGATATTGTCTCATGTTCTCAGACAACCAGTTATTCATTAAAGAAAGTAACACAGTATGGAAGAGATGTAAATACACAGCTTTCTTAGAGGTAAAAATCTTGCATACAAATGAGGTTGTCACAGGAATACCCAGACTACATCCCTCACACACACCACTCACCACACACACAGATTTTCTGATGCTGATGGGCTTAAAAGAAGCATTCCCAAATTTTAAACACCTTGAAAGTCACCTAACAGCAACACTGCTCCTTAGCAATCACTAAAATACACACTAAAAGCAACCCAAATCATCTCAAAAGGGGGTTGGGAGGGTGACCTAATGGTTAAGGTGTTTGCCTTACAAACACAAGGTACATGGTTTCAGTCTCACAAGGGATAATTGGCTAGGCTAAAAATGGCTCACAAGGGCAGTTAGCCTAGTACTAATCTATGACCATATTCCATGAACCTAAATAAACCTATACCTAATTGCCCCTCAACAGCACAACCCACAAGGCAAGCATATACTGTACCTAATACTCTTGTCACTGGGGACTCCATTGTGTGACACACAGATGCCCCACTCACCAGGTTAGACAAGGAGAAGATTATGGCCAGCTGTCTAGCTGGCATCAGGATCCGCAATGTCATCTACACATTCAAGTCACTGCACCAGAGGTACCAATATGATTCTATCATAATCCATATGGGTCTAAAGAAACTGAGGCATACCTCACTGGACTGTATGAAAAAAGACATAAGGGATCGCTTGGAATATGTGTCACAAATAGGTAAGAGCCTTGCATTGAGCAGCATTCTACCTTCATCAAAGATGATACCCCAGTATGGGCATAAAATTATTTATTTTAATTATTGGCTTAGTTCCTGGTGTAATTCCAGGGGCATCTAATATCTCCCACTATGAGAGATCATAGTCAACAGACCATGTTACTGTGCCAAAAATGGGCTGCATGTCACCCCCCTCCAGGCTTTCTGATATTGGATAAAATTTCATCCACCCCCTCAGAGCCTTTTTAAGGCAATGCCAAAAAGACAAAACTACCAACATAGAGAAAAAGTTTCCAAGCAACCTTAAGCTATTTCTGTTCAAGTGCTAGGAGTCTAAACAAAAAAACTCCTCGCACATCAAACCCTCCTCACTCTGGAGAATGTAGACATCTGTGCCATGACTGAAACTTGGTTTAGAGCCATAGAAAGTACTCCAGCAGTGCAAGGCTGCATAGCCTTCTGCACATTTAGACCAGAAACAACACATACTGGGGCCAAACGTGGAAGTGTTTTGATCTATGTTAGCAACAAGCATGCCTCTAGGTTGATTAAACAGGATGATACCATGGAATTCATCCACTTGCATGTCACCATAAATAAGGCTGCTCATCATATCATGGTAAGGTGCAGGTCACCATCTATGCCCTTAGAGTGTCACGACTCTTACATAAACATACTGCAGATGCTCACCATCCTTCCAAACACCCTATTCATAGGTGACTTTAGCTACTCCTCTATAGACTGGGAAACTTACTCGGCCTTAAACTCACATGCACAACCCTCCTGGACTTTATTAACACAAACACCCTGGAACAGACAGTGCATGCTCCAACCAGAGGATCAAACATACTGAATCTGATGCTCACCAACATGTGAAAGCGCTGCACACACACACACACACACACACACACACACACGCACACACACACACACACACACACACACACGCACACACACGCACACACACGCACACACACGCACACACACGCACACACACACACACACACACACACACACACACACACACACACACACACACACACACACACACTACACCACCCCATGTGTCACATCCTCCCTTTTGAGGACAGATCACAAAGCTGTCTTCTTTGAAGTCAAAATCGCCTTGGAAAACCCAGATAAACCAGTAGCAACTGTTCTAAGGCAAGCTACATCTTATTAAGAGACAGTTTGTCAAAATTCCAAGGTTCCCCTAACCCTGAGACAGGTACTTATGCAGAACTAGTCACACAGAGAGTTCCTATACAAACTTGTGAATGGCTACATAGAGTCTACTGTACCTACCAGAAGTAAACACAAAACAAACACTAAAAACAAACTTCACTGGTGGAATCCTCACCTAAACAGGGTATATAATAAAAGAGAAAACTCATGGCCAAAATAAGGAAGATCAGCTCCAATAAAGACAAGTGCTCTCTAATACAACCAAAGAAGAAGCTACGAGGTCTAATTAAGTCTAACAATGCCAGCTATGAGGTCAGGATAGCCTTGCAGATATGACAATCACAAGGCTTCCTCAGCTATGTCAGAACCTTAAAGGTGACAGAAAATAGTTTGCTGAACTGGTGGTGAATGGTATCACTTTCACTGATCAGGGTGACATAGCAAATCTACTAGTTGATAAATTCAGGTCAGACCCCCCCCCCCCCACTCTTTCCCAGCTCCACCAGCTAAAATCCCCTCCAACATACTACCCTGGCTATTAGCAGGGACCAGGTACTGGTAGCACTCACTAAAGCCAAGAAAACCACCTCCATGGGTCCCAACAACATCCCTCATTGCCAAATGAACAGTCCAAAACATGACCTATCAGGACCATTTGAGGCAATCTTCAAATGCAACCTTGGAATAGTCTATATTTCAAGTGAATGGAGGACCACAAAAGTAATTTCCCTCCACAAGGGTGGATGACCTACTGACCTAGGGAACTACAAACCCATCAGTCTAAAAAGCTTAATATTCAAAGCCATGGAATGAATTCTCATGGAAATGATAAACAAGGACACTGACAATCTACAGACATTGGACCCATCCCAGTTTGACTTTGTTAATGAAAGTTCTTGCCTTACTTAACCTGCTGTACTTTGAGAAGGTCACCAAAGCAATTATCATCATCAACAACCCCGTTTTTCCCATTTTTGTACGTGGGGTCGGGGTGTTGTGTCACTTGTTGACATCTCTCCCAATTCAATGGCACTCTCCAGACTTCTTTGCCACTCATACCTTACCACTACAGGTGTTCAGTCACACAATCCGTCCTTCTCTTTGTTGTATGCCCTCGTTTCCTCTTGCCTTTTTCCTGTTTGTCACAAATCGTCTTCATCAGATTATCTTCTGTTTTCCTACAAGTGAGCTTCAACCACTAAAATCCTCTCTTTTTGACTTGTTTCTGCAATTGGAACTACTTTGACTTCTGCTCTTATGTCCTTATTTCTATGTTTGCCCCATAGTTTGCATCCTACCACCCGTCTCAGACACTTCATCTACATCACCTCTAGCTCCTTCAACTGCTCTGCCTTTACTGCCCAGGTTTCTGTACCATGCAGTAGTACTGGCTACATCACTGGTTTGTGCACCTTACTTTACAGCTTCTTTGGCATTCTTCTATCATACACTACCCCTGACACTCGGTGACAGTTGGCTGCAACCCCTCTGATTCTAGCTTTGACCTCCTCATTCAGGCTTCCCTTCTCCTCAACCACCCCTCACAGATACTTGCAACTGTTAGCCTGTTCCACTGTTTTTCTTTCTGTCTCAATTTTCTGCTTCTTCTGATTTCTCCCATTTTCTGCCATTACAACTGTCTTATCTGGTCTGAGTTTTATTCCACGTGTCTTCAGTTTTGTATTCCATCCCCTACCCTTTGCTCAAGTTCTTGCTCAGAGTTTGCCTTTAATACCCCATTACCCACATACTGCAAACTTGTTGACCTGTCCCCTTTAACCTGCTTGCTGTCATCCAGCACAAGTATAAACAGTGGTGGGTTCAGAGCTGAACCAAAATGCACACCCACTACCACTGAGAACCCCTCTGTAAGACCAAACACTGTTCATACTTGAGTGATTAGGTCCTTTTTACATAGCTTACACTAATTCTACCAATGTTTCTTGGACTTTGAACCACCAAAAGGGCTGCCAAAATCAGCTTTCTTGGGATTTTGTCATATGCTTTCTCCAAGTCTAGGAATCTCCATTTGGATTCTTTCTTCATCTCTAGCTTCTTCTCAGCTATCTGTCTCACTGTAATCATCAGGCTGGTTGTGTTGCATCCTGCTACGAATCTAAAATTCTCATTCCCATCTTACTTTCTACTGCTCTGCATATTTGTTTATCATGCACCCTCTCCAGAACTTTCATGCAGTGTGATAGGAATTTGAATCCTTTATACTACCCTCAGTTGTGGATGACCCTCTGTTCTTGAACACTGGCGCTAGTATATTTATTGTCCAATCATCTGGGTTAATTCTCTCTCTCCGTAATGCTGAGTACTCTCAGGAGACATGTCTCCCCTACCTCAGTATCTTCATCATCTCTGCTCTGATCTCATCTGGGCCTGCTGCTTTCCCTGACTTCATCTTCCTTAGTGCTGTTCTTACTTCTTCTACGTCGGGCTCCTCTTCTTCTCTCATTGCAGGCTGTGTCTGGGGCAGTACAGCCTATGTGGGTTTTCTTCATTCAGAAGCTGCTGGAAGTACTCCTTCTGTCTGCATTTAATGTCCTGTAGACTTGTGAGCAAGTTGTTGCTATCATCCTTTATAGAGGGTTTCTGACTATCTTCTTTATCTTTCTGTCTTTGTCTTTCAACTTCATAGAGTTTCTTTGTGCCATCCACTTAGTCAATTTCCAGAAGATGGTAGCGTGCCTCTGATGACTTGTTCTTTGCTGTGGCAACTCCTCTGTTAGCCTGTGTTAGCTAACAAATATTCCTTCCTAGCCTGGTCTTTCTTTTCTATCTTCCATTTTTCCTGCACTACACATACTGTTTTTAGACTCTGCCATTCTTCTTCAAATCCACCCATTTCCTATTCTTATTGAGGTGCTAGAGCCCTAAGTAATTCTTCAAACAGTTGAGCTTTTTCTCCAGTCAACTTCCAGATCTTAAGCCTAGTCTTTGTTGATCTTAGACTCTTCTCTGACTGTTGCTTGTAGTTGATTCTGGCAACCAGTGGTTTATGCTGTGGCCTGACTGTTTCACTAGGGATGACTTTGCAATCATTGATTCTAGCCCAATGCCCTTTCCTAACTAGGGAGAAGGCTACCTGCATTGCATGTTGGACAGTTTTGTATGTCATCTTGTGACTGCCTGTCTTTCTGCAACATGTGTTGGTCACTATCAAACCATTTGCCAGACACAAGTCTAGAATGGTCTCTCCTTTATTTCTCTTGTTCCACCCATGTGGACCCAGGCAGTCCTCAAATCCAGTTCTGTCACAATATGCGCATTCAGGTTGCCCATTATCAATACCAGTTCCTGTTGTCCTGCTTTATCTAGTAGGTCTTGCAACAGCTGTCGGAATGTATTCTTCTCAATATCATCACCTTTCTGTGGGCCATAGGCTGAGATTATGAATTCCTCCCTATCATTACACTAGAGTCTGATTGCCATGAGCATGCCATTAATTCTGACGACATCCCTCACTAACTTCTGAAGCCTCACCCTCACCACAATCTCCACATTATTTCTAGCCTGTCCCCCTCCTGAGTAGTAGAATCTGCATCCCAAGCCAAGTGGCTTTGCTGCACTGCCCTTCCACCTTGTTCCCTGGATACACCGGATGTCCAGCCTCCTCCTTACCATCGTGTCATCCACTTATAGGTTCATAGGTTCATAGGTTCATACTAGGCTATCTGCCCTAGGGCATTTATAAGCCTAGCCAGAATGAGTTTGGCTTTCGCCACCCATTTTAAATTTATTTTGCTATGCCCTTTTTCGAGGTTAGTATACTGTGCCTCTGTCTAACAGTGACACAGAAGTGATACCCGGGGTAAACCTACGATCTCCCATCCACTCATCAAGATTCCTCTTGAAGAGAGTCAATGAGGGACTCTGCCTAACCTGGACTGGGGTTTTATTCCACAGTGAAGGGAGCCTCTGGGTTATGAATCTGTCCCTCCAGCATGTCCTATTTATTTCAGTGCTGAGGTTCAAGTCTCTCGAGCGTAGCTCGATGGGATTTGGATTTTCTGAGGTACAGCATGTCCATTAATTCCGGGTTGGACATGGCTTTATACGTCAGGCACAGATCGCCTCTGAACAGGCGGTATGCCACTGAGTAGAGCTGGAGTTTCTTTAACCGGGCAGCATATGGCATCTGTTTGAGCCCTTTGATCCTCTTGGTGAGGTACTTTTGGGGTCTTTCCAGTTGCTGCAGGTGTCTGGTAAGGTACATCCCAAAAGGGGCATTGTACTCAATTATGGGCCTGATGAGGGATGAGTAAAGAGGCACGATGACCTCCCCTGATCTAGATGTGAATCCCTTCATGATTAGGTGGGCTATATAAAATGTTTTTCTAACCACTTTGGCCACGTGGTTGTCAAATGAGAGATTGCTATCAACTTGGGTCCCTAATTACTTCTTCTGTACTTAATGGATTACCACCTATGTGGTAATTTGTGGGCACTTTGTTTTTGCCAAAGGGGATGACTATACACTTTTTGGCATTTAGCTTGAGGCCATGGCTCTGGCACCAGTTGTCTGTTTCTATGAGGCCCTTTTGGAGGATGCTTGTGTCGGCTGGAGAGTCTTCCAAGTCTCATCCTGTCAGCAAACCTGCATTTAGTGTGGCAATTCTTAGTTCATGCTTCGCAGGTTGATTGGCTTTATGTCCAACTTTCACTCAGCAAAGCTATCCCAGGTAACCCAAGCTTCAGCAACTGGACACCAGCTGGCCAGTAGCTTTTTGACTCAGGGCTGCTGGCTCAAGGCAATGGACAAAAGTAAAACAGTTATACTGCATATCTTGGCCTAGACAAGGCATTCAATACAATACCCCACTCAGATATTGTTGATAAGCTCTGTGAGTTAGGCATTAATCCTTACATAACACAAAAATGGAGAACAGCAAACAGCGTGTAATCAAGAATCACTCAAAGTACCTTCACTGAACAGCCTTTATTCACCAGAAAACACAATTGCTTATTCAGTAAGCGCTTTCATCTTGTAAAAGCCTTCCTCAGACTGAATAACAAATTAATTTACCCTACTAGTATTTAAGAAAGTCACAACTTAATAATGAATTAAGTAATTAACACATTTGAATTCATTGCACATTTTTTACAACTTTAAAAGCAACATCTGAAAAAATGGCATATACAACTATTTTTATAAAACACATATAATTAAATATATATACCATTCCAACAAAATAGTATATTTAACTCCCCCACTTTGTAATAAACATATTTAATGTTTTAACCTTCTTCTTTTGAGGTATACCTTAAAATTATCTTTGTCATTAAGTCCAGGGGGACAACTAGAATTTAATTTATTTCAAAATCCAACAATATTCCTTCCATTTTTAACATTACAAAGTGAGTGATTAATCCATACATAACTTGCTGGATTGCCAACTGGCACACAGACAGGATCCAAGAAGTCAGGATTGGTGCAACCAGCTCCACCAACAGACTGATCACCAGTTGAATACTGCAGGGTTATGTGCTGGGCCTGCTCCAGTTTGGCATCTACTTCTCAGAAGTATAGGCTAATGTTCAAGGCCCTCAGTCTCACCAAGTTCACAGATAACTGTAAATTGAGAACTATTATACACTCTCCCCAGACACCAACATCTTGCAAGAGGTTTAGCATAGACAAATGACTGGTGAAAAAAGCTATGGCCTAAAACTCAATGCCAAAAAATGCATTATAATGTCCTTTGGGAAACTGTAATTACTCTATTGATAAAACACCCCTAAGAGTTGACCCAGGAGTAAGGGATCTGGGAAAATATGTAGACAGCAATCTGGCCTTTGACCAGCATGTAGCTATGACAGTAAGAAGATCATTATATATTTCTCAGTTTATAGGTAAGGCTATGGCATCCAGATCCAAGGAAGTTATCATACCACTCTACTCAGCACTTATCACACCTAATGTTGAATACAATGCTCACTATTGCTGATCCTCTCCTTAAACTTTTTAACCCTAACCCTACTTAAAGGCTATGTCCCTGAATCCTGGCACACTGTTGTAATGATGCCCATCCACAATTGTGGACACACCAGTGACTTTGGAAACTACATATTCTTCAGCCTTACAAGTCTTATGTGTAAAGCCATATCACATATCCTCACTGACCTCATAAATCACATTAAAAATCTGAATAGACTTGACTAAAAACAATTAAACTTTGCAAAAGGAAAGTCATGCCTGCTAATGTTATAGCAGCTTCCTTGAGAAGGTAATTGATGTAATAGACAGTGGTCACATTGTCCATGCCATGTATCTTGATCTGGCCAAAGCATTTGGCACAAATCCTTATCATGGAACTGTAAATAAGCTAGTGGCCTTAAATATTGACCCCATATGGTAAGATAGATAGCCGACATGTTCAAAGACAGAAAGCATGCTTGCCAAGTAGATGACTCCTCACGCACAGAAAAGGTGGCAGGTCCAGCAAGGATCTGTGTTAGGTCCAGTCCTACTTGGTATTTATTTATTTGTATGTATGTATGTATGTATATATGTTTACTTCACTATTGATAACAGTGATCTCTAGCTCACTAAATTTGCTGACGAGTGCTTTTTGAAGATACACATTCTCTTTAAAATAAGATAACGCAAGTCAGTACCTGGTGCACAGAAAAAGGACTTAAACTAAACACCAAGAAAAGTAGTTATCATCCCCCTTCAGAAAACAGCAATATAATGCAGTATACGGGACTGACAACACCTTGTTATCAAGCAAGACAGTGATTAGAGGTCTTGGCTCCTGGGTTCATAGCCTTTCCTTTGATCATCATGCAGTAACTGCAGTAAGGAAAATCCTCTATATTTCATAACTAATTCTGAAATATAAATATTGGAATGCTCTCCCAAATGGCTTAAGGCAAATCATAAATCCAATATACTTGAAAGCAACCTGATGACCCACCTCAAAATATGATCGTACCGGTCTTCCCCTGGCTAAATGCTGCTACACCTCTGCCCACCTGTCCTCTGTCTGTAGTACCCTTCTCGTCTTCTTGCATAATCTTAATATTCTGGGCTATTATCCAAAGAATCAGTAGCTTACCATTGTTACAGTAAAACTGAAATGTAAATTTGAGGAATATAATGATTTGCCATTTCTATCTATTGTGTTTGTTTCATTTGTTTTGCTTCATTTTTATATACTAATTTTTATATATGTATGTGATAGTTAACAATTGTTGTTTTGCCTTGTATTGTATTGTATTACATGGCACCTTGGAATATCATGTAACCTGGTGCTTTTCTTTCCAGTTGGACCTTCCCAGTAAACAAATGCTAATAAATTAATAAAATAAATAAGTGCTAAAAGGAGTTTATTCTAAAATGAAGGAGGTTGTTATTTTCTTATAGTCTTTATATAAATGTATATTAAAAGAAGTTGGAAAAAAAAGAAGTTGATGCTGTCTTGTTTATGTGGAACCATCTCATCAGAAAAAACTTCACCTCTGCCTGGAAAGAGAAAGAACAGGAAGTGGAACATTGAGACAGGGTTTATGAAGTTTGCCAAGGGAACAGCATATACATATATATTGGGATGTTGCACCAGGGATATATATTCCAAGGTATAAGTGGCTATATCAGGAGTAGAACTGATAAGGTATGTTTAAGAAGCAATTACAGCCAACACAATGGTGCCGGCTGTTGCACAAATTCCACCTAAAACATCACTGAGTGAGCACAGACTGCCATCTACTTTCATTCTGAAGTTGTGACCAAAACAGCAGTACCTCACGGCCATTACTACAACAGTGCTTGCATGGAACTTTCAAACATTAACTTATCAATGTTCTACAATAGCTGCAGGCAAGCTTGCTATTGGAGTAGGTGACCTGATACCCTTATATACCAGCTTTACTGGTCAACCACTTTGAGGTCTTAATGGATGCACATTTTTTTCCACATTGAAATCTAACTGCTAATAAACGTTTTTTTTCTTTGAATTTCTTACATAGACTTAAGCTGATTAGTTTGCTTGTCAACTTATTTGTTCACTAGAGTGTTCTCTTAGTACTTTCATCACCTGCACAGGTGAGGGAAGGGAAAGCTTGCTTTTCCACTTCCTATTTTTCCAATTGTAATCACTCCCACTGCCTTAACTGATATCATATGTAGTGCATAGGCACCATTTCTGAAAACAAAAGCATTCCCCTCAGTTGGGGTGTGTTTGGCGTCCTGCTCTAGCAGCCATGGGCTAACTGGAGATTTCACAGTAAAGTTTCACTATAAGATTTTTGCATATAAACCAATTAATATATTTTGTGTGTGTAAAGATATGGTGTTAATCAGTTTGCAATTTGGTTCTTATTTTGAGTAATTACAATTAACCTCTACAGGCTGAAAATTGGCAAAATTCTTCTACATTTTACTTACTGTAACCGTGTCCTTCTGGAAAGCAATATTTTGCTTCCGTTGGCATCTGCTTAAAATTCCATGATTCACTAGAATCTGAAAGGTCCAAATTGTCCATTGCTGTTTAGTCAGAAGATGACTTCTGATAGGCAGAGGATTTTTAGTCATTGACTTTGCATTCTTGCATTAGATATGGTTTCCTTCAGAGGAATGCAGACGGTCAGATGGTAGTGGACTTTGCAAAAAGGATGGACATGGCTGTTGTGAATACATATTTTAAGAAAAGGGAGGAGCACAGGGTGACATGCAAGAGTGGAGGAATATGCACACAAGTGGATTATATCCTATGCAGGGGGGCCAGTCTGAAGGAGATTGGAGACTGCAAAGTGGTAACAGGAGAAAGCGTAGTTAAGCAACATAGGATAGTGGTCTGTAGGATGACATTGGTGATCAAGAAGAAGAGGTGGAGAGTGAGGGCAGTGCCAAGGATCAAATGGTCAAATTTGAAAAAGGATAACTGTAAGGTGGAGTTCAGGGAAGATTTAAGACAGGCACTGGGTGACAGTGAAGTGTTACCAGATAGCTAGGCAGCCACAGCAGAGGTGGTAAGGGAGACAGCTAGAAATGTGCTTGGTGTGACATCTGGACAGTGGAAGAATGACAAGGAGACCTGGTGGTGGAATGAAGAAGTACAGGACAGTATGCAGAGGAAGAGGTTGGTGAAGAATTAGTGGGACTGACAGAGAAATAAAGAAAGTAGACAGGAGTATAAGGAGATGAGGCACATGGTGAAGGGAGAGGTGGTGAAGGCTAAGGATAAGGTGTATGCTGAGTTGTATGAAAGGTTGGACACTAAGGAGGCAGACCTGTACCGACTGGCTAGATGGAAGGACCGAGCTGGGAAAGATGTGCAGCACATAAGGGTGGTAAGGGATAATGAGGGAAACTTACTTACAAGTGAGGAAGGTGTGTTGAGCAGATGGAAAGAGAGTGCTTTGAGGGACTGATGAAGGAAGAGAATGAGAGAGAGAGAAGGTTAAATGATGTGGGAATAGTGAATCAGGAAATGTAATGAATTAGCAAAGAGGAAGTAAAGACAGCTATGAAGAGAATGAAGAATGGAAAGGCTGTTGGTCCAGATGACATAACTGTGGAAGCACAGATGTGTTTAGGAGAGATAGCAGTGGGGTTTTGAACCAGATAGTTTAACAAAATCTTGGAAAATGAGAGGTTGCCTGAGGAGTGGAGAAGAAGTGTATCAGTACCAATTTTTAAGAATAATGGTGATATGCAGAGCTGTAGTAACTACAGAGGGATAAAACTGATCAGTCACAGCTTGAAGTTATGGGAAAGAATAGTGGAAGCAAGGTTAAGAAGGGAGGTGATGATTACTGATCAGCAGTATGGTGTCATGCCAGGAAAGAGCACTACAGATGCGATGTTTGCTCTGAGAGTGTTGATGGAGAAGTACAGAGAAGGTCAGAAGAAGTTGCATTGTGTTTTGTGGACTTAGAGAAAGCATATGGCAGGGTGCCTAGGGAGGAGTTGTGGTATTGTATGAAGAAGTCGGGAGTGGCAGAGAAGTATGTAAGAGTGGTACAGGATATGTACGAGGGCAGTGTGACAGTGGTGAGGTCTGCGGTAACAGTGACAGATGCATTCAAGTTGGAAGTGGGATTTCATCAAGGATCAGCTCTGAGCCCCTTCTTATTTGCAATGCTGATGGACAGGTTGACAGACGAGATTAGACAGGAGTCTCTGTGGAATATGATGTTTGTGAAATGACATTATGATTTGTAGTGAGAGCATGGAACAGGTTGAGAAGACCCTGGAGAGGTGAAGATATGATCTATAGAGGAGAGGACTGAAGGTCAGCAGGACTAAGACAGAATATATGTGTGTGAATGAGAGGGAGGATAGAGGAATGGTGAGGATGCAGGGAGTAGAGCTTGTGAAGGTGGATGAATTTAAATACTTGGGATCAACAGTTCAGAGTGATGCTGAGTGTGGAAGAGAGGTGAAGAAGAGAGTGCAGGCAGAGTGGAGTGGGTGGAAAAGAGTGTCAGGAGTGATTTGTGACAGATGAGTACCAGTAAGAGTGAAAGGGAAGGTCTGCAAGATGGTAGTAAGAGCAGCTATATTATATGGGTTGGAGAAGGTGGCACTGACAAAAAGGCAGGAGTCAAAGCTGGACGTGGCAGAGTTAAAGATGTTAAGATTTGCATTGTGTGTGGCAAGAATGGACAATATTACACATGAGTATACTAGAAGATCAGCTCAGGTTGGGCAATTTGGAGACAGAGACAGAGAGGTGAGATTGTATTGGTTTAGACATGTGCTGAGGAGGGATGCTGGGTATACTGAGAGAAGGATGCTAAAGACAGAGCTGCCAGGTCAGAGGAAAAGAGGAAGGCCTATGATAAGGTTTATGGATGTGGTGGGAGAGGACATGCAGGTGGTTGGTGTGACAGAGCAAGATGCAGAGGGCAGGAAGAAATTGAAACAGAGGATCTGCTGTGGCAACCCCTAACAGGAGCAGCTGAAAGAAAAAAAAAAAAGAAGAAAACATTTCTAACTGGTATGACTTCCAACTATGTTAGAAAACTAATGCTGAATGCAGCTGGATTCTAATGTTTCTAGAGTATGGGTTTTCATTCATTGCTATTTATTACTTATAAATGTTACATCAGTATATGTGACGGCCTATAGGTATGTCTTGTATACCTGCTCACCTTTTAAACTTAGGATTGTTTGCAAATGATGCTACTAATTTCCAGGCATAATTTCTGTGTAAAGATATATTGGCAGGTTGTGTAGTCTTAAGCAGTAACATAATTAAGATATCTCCCTGATAGATGCTGCAACATTCTAACCAATGCCTGTGCTATCTTACTGGAGTGGTATATGTTTTCAGAGAGTGACCGGGGGATGTGGAAAGCCTGCTGCCTTTTGCTACGTATACTAGATTTTCTCAGATTTCAATCTTTCTAAGGTTCTAGTCTTTCTCTCTTTCCTAGCTGTATTATTATTACCCTGGCCTACAATTTCCAAATTCAATAGTACCCTTCCATCTGTTTTTTTCCCCAAATCTGTCTCTATTGTTCTTTTTCAGTGCCTGCTGTAGTATAATATACCTGGCTGCTATACCCTCGTTCAAAGCAAGAATTCCACCTAAACCATCACAGAGTAACCACAGACTGCCAGATATACATCTTGAAACTGCAATCAAAGCAGCATTGCCTCTTAACCATTATTATAACAATATATATTTAGGACATTCAAACAGTTGTTTATAAATCTAATATAATACTGCAGGCAATTTCATAGCTGAAACAGGTGACCAGACACCATATATCCAAGTATTATTGGCCAAGCCTGTATGTCTGTGCACTTAGTCCATGCATCTTATTTTTTCCACTGAAATCTAACTGCTAACTAAAGATTTTTTCTTTTTATTTCTTACACAGACTCAAGCTGATTAAGTTGCCAGTTAAGCATACTTGTTTAATGGCTCAACAGATTATACTCTTACCACTTTTAGTTTCCTGTGTGGGTGAACCCACTCTATTTTTGTCCTCACTCTGCTCAAGCTCACTTCATTCCCCTACCCTACCTCCAATTCTCACACAACCCTCTTAATCTAGATTTAAACCGATGCATCTTCGGCCATCCATATAGAGCAACTGATGCCAGCATATAAAAACTCAGCATTTGCCTGTGTCAGTACTCCATAAACACCCTTTCTCAGATTTTTAACCAATCACATCACTTTTTCTCAAGTATTCACACCCATGAGCCTCCACTTCTTATCCTATGTCTCAAATTGCAATCAGTCAGTTTTCCCTACACCTAATCACCTGATGCTCACTCTGCCACTACTACAATTAACTATCCATCCTACTACAATGCAACTCACAAAACAATTTATATTTCTACTCCTGTCATTCATGGCTCGTCTGCCATTCTACATCACCCTCTTTATAATAATTATCTTCAATCGCATGACTCACAGGCACAAACCCCAAACAGCACCAATTGCCATTTCATATTGGCTTCCAAACTACTTCACACCAGAAAACATTTACCTCTTCAGCAACAATCACATAAGTCTCTATATTGTCCTCAATACACTAGAAGAAAGACCAGATATGCAATTAAATACATATTGCCTCTGACTTCACTTCACTTGCTACCTAAATCTGTGTGCAATATGTATTCAAACCCAGACCCACAATGTAGCCAAAGCACTGCCTTAACCCATGAGTTACACAACAACAGTAGGATTACTCTCACCAAGAAAGCCATCTGACCTACACCCCTTTAATGCAAATGTTAAAAGGATCTGAAGCAAACTGCCTGAAGTTCCCACCTGGTTAGTCCATCATTTCTCTGAAGTTCTTATTGACACTGAAACACTGAAATAAGAAACAAAAGATGAAGAGATCCTATCGCATGATCCGATATAGTACAGCTAGAAAGAAGCAACACAAACTCAGGAGAGGTGGCCATCATCTACAAAATCTTTCTTAATCTTTTCTGTCTTAACCCCCCCCCCCCCATTCAGTAATGCAGAAATTCTTATATCCTCAATTAAACGCAATAAACACAGAAGTCTATGCATGACAGGACTTTATGTGCCCCCAGGTAACACTTCTGAAGATTTGTTTTTTCTTGGGCCTCATCCATCGTCCCAAACAATTATATTAGGGATGCGAATATTGACTGCAAGCCATAATAATATCATAGTTTATATAGCCTTACTCAACTTATTCACACCTAACAAATACAATAAAGCTAGCTATAGGAAATCCAATATTGACTGGATTCTCATCAACATACCAAACAAAATTATTGTCACTGGTTCCATCCCAGACATCTTAAGTGACCACTTCCCTACTTTTGCTATAAGGGATCATAACTCTACATGCAAATAGCATTGCTACAACCATGAATGCAATCTCTCCACTATTCCTAAAATATACTTTTTATCTCCCAACTTAAAATCTACAAATATAAAGCATCTGCCCTAACTCACTGCAGTAAGCCTCAGGTGGGTATATCATTGAACAAATAAAAAACACAGATGGGGTGAACTGAAAGGAAATGTTATTGAACCACTAAAGTGGAAAATTAACATTTTCATCTACTAAACTAGTCTCAAGAGTTGAAAGAGCTATATGAATGCCTTCAGATCAATGTTAATGCCTGAGTAATGGTGTTTCTTAACTGCATTTCTTAATTAAATAGTGATAAAATCAAGTTATTTTCCAGCAGTTTCTATAAAAAAGTAACTTCCATTCCAAGTTCAGCAGGGTGATGTATTTGTCAGTCAGGTTGTGGTGGGTCAGAAGGAGGTATCAGGGTCAGTCTGAGATGAGAAGTGGACGTGAGAGATAAGCAAGAAAAGAAGAGGTCATAAGAACTGATTCTGGCACCTGAATTTGGAAAGAAAAAAATATGTGTATTGCTCAGGGTGGGGAGGCTTTTCTCTTCCATCCAGGTATTGGGATTCCCCCGATCAAGTTGCTAAGAGGGTGGACCCTTGTGGGGATTACACAAATTGTATAGCTCAGTATTTAGAGCATAGTACGAGTGATGAGAACAAGATGACTTAGTGAATGCAATCTTGTTTACAATACCAAACTCACAACACCTGCAGGGTTTGGGAATATGTATTCTGTGTTAAAATGAATTAAAATTGCAATCACATAAAGTACCAACTAGGTAAGCAAACTAGGTGAGAAGGCGGTAACATTAAAAATCTACAGTCCCTTACAAAATGTGCAAACAGTTGCAGATGCCCTGTTATTTCAATGACAGACAGTTTATGCATCATGATGGGAAAAAGGACCTAACGATAATATAACATATCAGAGTAAGTGTGAAAAATGCAAAGAAGGTGTCAAAGGTAAGGGCAAAGGTTCCTGTCAGTTTATCTTGGCTTGGAGGTTAAGCCTGTGACCTGATAACAAGCATCACCTCGTACTGGTGGATTTGAGTCCTTCAATTTCCACTTGCCATCTATGTGTTTTTGAGCAATTCTGGTTTGCCTCTTAAAAGGGTATATTTTCAGTAGGTTTACAAAAATGACAAATGAATACATAAATGTAGACATTGTATGAGTTTGTTTATTGACATGTAGGTTTACAATAGTCAGCAATTATAGAAAGAATATATAGACAAGGCAGAAAAAAAAACATTCAGTTAAAGGCTGGTAGGCATATGTTCCTACTGCAACCTATCATAATGTATCAAGAGACAGAATATTTTATGAGCAGATTCATAGGTTATTACTAGCCTAACTGCCCTTGTGGGCCATTTTAAGCCTAGTCAATTACCCCATGTGAGAATCAAATCCTGCACCTTGTGTCTGTAAGTTAAACACTGTAGCCATTATGCCAACCTCCCACAAGTTATTATTATATAATATTAGCTTGTTCTGCAGTATATTTATGGGTTGAGTTTAGTCTGCAACAGTTGTCTAGAAATGTAAGGAAGAACACTTATAAAACCATAAAGTAAAACTAAATATCTAATGGACAAGTCTGTTTTATTGTTATCCGTATTAATTAAAGTGTCCTAGTGTTCTTACTGAAAACTGTATGGACACTGGTCTTATTATAAAAAGCTTTACTGCCCTTTTGAGGGTCACAGTTTGAAAAATTAGTACTTGCCATCTAGTATTCCAGTTATAAACGTACAGCTGTAGAGGGGGTTAGATAGTGTTTTATTAAACTGAGACATAAAATGAGATGCTGATTCAGTTGAGTGATCTCTCAAGTGATGGGAATGTCTTTATCAAGCAAAGCTCAGGAATACAAGAACAACTAAAAACGGATGATAGTATATGTGTCTTAATTTTATAGTGTAGCGTGTGCATGTAAGACATACTTGTTTTATGAAGGAAAAACAAGATCTGGATAGTTAAGATGGAATAGGATGAAAGTACAAATAAACCAAATAAAAATTCCAATCATAAAATCTGGTGATTTATGCAAAACATAATATAACTCACTTAAACTAGTATAATAAATCAATCTATCTTGTAATCCCAGAGGGCAGTATGAAATATGAGGAGACCTCCATATTTCTGATATGATAAATTCACTCATCTGTGTCTTAAAATACACTGAAAGTATCTTAAATAAATCCAGTCCAGAATGCCTTATCATTACATGCACACCTGTTCTAGCCTTTGTCTCAGTATAACGAAATTACACAGAGGAAAAATTGGACCACAGAAAAGGAAGTAAGAAAAGACGAGTTCTTCATTCAGGTACACTAGTCACCAGGCTAAAGTGGAACATACCCTGATGAGCATTGCTCCTTGAACTAGCAAGGTAGCTTTTAGACCAGGGGCATCATGTGTTCAGTTATGCAATTCATGCGTGCATGTATTCAAGTGTGCAAACTGGAGAATGACCCATTTGGTGAACTTTTACAATGTTGTGATGACTGATTAGTGGGCTTGTAAAACATTCTATCTAACATCTTTAATATGCAGGCTTGCAGAGAACATAATAAAGGAATTAGGTGGTGCAGTGGTAGCGTTGTCGCCTCACAGCAAGAGGTTCTCCCATTCAATTCTCAGTTGGAGCGCCTTCTGTGTGGAGCCTGCATGTCCTCCCTGCGGTTGAGTGGTGTTCGAAAGACATGTGTGAATGGGCATGCCTTCATTGAAGGTTGGACATTGGGATGGCACCTCGGCACAGTAAAAATCTACTGCCAATCATAAGCAGACTGGAGTTCTGCTGTGGCGACACCTAACCGGGAAAAGCCGAAAGAAGAAGAACAACAGAGTTAAGGATGTGGTCTTTAAGATGGAAAGTAGACTAGACATGTTCAAGAAATGATTTATGTAGCATCTTTTTGTTTGATATCTTTCATACAACAACCTATATTACATGATACAGAACTGGACAAGTGTCAGTCAAGGACTCATATTCTACTTCAGCCAATATAATGCCATTGAATATCTTGACATGAAACCCACATAACGTTGACTGGAAATTTGTATAGGAAGGAATCAGACAGTAGTTGGGCAAATCTTAAAAAATAAATAGGAGCATCATTTGAAAATGATGAAGTAACATTGTATCAATTAGGGGTACATTGATGTACTACATAGAAAAGAACAAGGTGACCCCCCCTCCAATTCCTAGTGTTTCGCAGTTGAATGGGTAGTGGTGCTTTGGACAATTCCAGCTGCAATGATAAACAACAATCTTGTGACCAAATGACCTTTGCATAAATTGCCTTAATATTACATCAGATGGTTTCAGTTTTGCTTTGTTGACATCTCAATACTTGTTCAAGAGTAACAAGGTTATTCAAATTGAAGCCAAGATGTCTTTTGCCGTATATTTTATGGCAGAAGTGCCTCCGTTCCTCAAAAAAGAAAGAGCAATTAACCATTTCCATAGATGGCTGTGCACAGCATACGGCAATGGTGGTCAGACCATTCAGACTTTGAAGGGTCAAAGTTTGGTGCAACATCAGTAAAAACTTGGAGACAGTACTGTGTTTGTACTTCACACAGAGTAATTTATACATGTATTGCATGGGAGCTCAGCAGGCATATTTAAATAAAAGTAATGTCTGCGGCAATAAATTAAAAGCCGACAGATGCAGATGTGGAGCAGTAATAAAATGCATTAATAGAAAAATTGGAATAGAAGGCATAATGGTTAAGGTGTCTACCTTACACGCACAAGGTGCAGGGTTTGATTCTCACATGGGGTGATTGGCTAGGCTTAAAATGGCCCACAAGAGCAGCTAACCTAGTATTAATCTATGAACTTATGTTATTTGGAAAGTGCAACAAGGAAAAGACGTGTGGCATTTCCAAATGCATTAAAAGAATTAATTTGAACAGGAGGTTTCTAGTAGTAAAAACAGCTCTGAACCTTAAAGGAACAGAACTTTAATTCATAGAGAGGTAGGTGAGAAAGCATTTCTTTCCACACAGATCAGTGAAAGTCTGCATGACTCCTAATGACCTCATAAAAGATGGTGGAGAGCTGTCAACAATGATTGAAAGCTGAAAGTGGAAAGTGATTTTTCCAAATGAGCAGAGCAGAAAGCATGTTTGGAGAGAAGGGAATGAAGTTGTGATCACAGGGTGAAACTTGTGCGTGAAAAATACTAACAAGAACAAAAGGATAAATCCATCCTGACATCATGTTTGTGATATACTGTTGTCTGCATCAGCCACCATTTTTATGAATAAAAGGTCTACAGTGATCAGTTCATTCATATAGACAGTAATTTAAACACACAGTAAATCACATCCCAGTTTAACAAAGTAAGAATTCTTCTTCTTTGGGATTTGTAATTATTTTGAGCAATGACCCATTTACATGGAGTTTAAGTATGATTCTAACTCTGAAAAAGTTACAAAATAAAAACTGAAATATTATTTTCCACATTTCCAGCAAATGCTTTTGTCAAATTAATATCTAGAGTTTCCTATTTATTTGCAAGGTGTCTGCTTTGGTATGTATGGTTGCATTAAAACCTTATAGTAAGAGAGGTCTGATTGGAAGACTATCATTTAATTTTCCTGAAATAACATAGCTGTAATTTTTAATTATGGAAAAATCTGCTGAAACAGTAGGTTAAAAAAACCTCTTCATCCTGTCTACCCTAGGCATATAGCAAAACATATATGTGTGTCAGCTGCCATATAAATGGGTTTCTGCTAGCAAAGATGGCAAACTAAAATGTTTGATACCATCAAGTGGTAAAAGGAAGAGGAGGAGAGATGGCCTAAAGGATAAAACTACTGCTGCTGCTGCAGATAGAAAATCAGAGCTATCTCCTCCACCCCCCGATAGTTAGCATTTCAACAAATTAACAGTCAGTTTTCATTTTGAGCTGTGTGCAGTAAATGCAGTTTTACAGCTGTGGATAGCATTCATACTGCAACATATGATTCTTGTGGTACTGATGGGTTCTGCTTCTGCATTTCATTTTAACAGAAGTCCCAGTAAATGAACCATTCCTGTACTGGACCAAAAGAGAAGGAAATTTTTCTGAAACAAACCACACAAGCACATTGAGCTGACATCACACGTCATGTGAGTTTCAGACCTCCAGTCAGCAAACAACTGAATGAAGCATCTTCAGTCTTAGAGCCCAATTCACGCTATAGCAACTCACATCAGGCCAGACCACAGAACCACAAGCGTGGTGCAATCTGTACTTTTCAGAAGAGCACCTGAATATCAACAGCTAGGTTTCTTCTTGTTGCCAAAAGACTGCTTCTCATCACTTCTTGGTAATTTTATCCCCTTCTTTGTTGCTTTTAGTTCAAAATGCAGTCTTTTACATTGTCTGTACACATTAAAAATCTCTGTTTTACATCAGATAGTATTGAGGACATATGCTTATGGTGTGCGAGTGTGTCTGAGCATTCCTGTGGCAGTGCAAATCCAAATTCTTAGTTACAAACAGGCACTTAGTTTCCTTTGGGACATCTCTGCTTTCGTTTCAGAGTCACAGTCAGTGCTTTCCTCTTCTTCTTCCTCAAAAAGTGGCAACATCCAGCAGGACTAAATTATTATCATATAAAGGAAAACGTCATGGCGTCCAATAGCATATTCGACTCATTTACAACATATCCACAGCCCTTTTTACGTGGTAAGTACCAAACTTCTTTTTTCTTTTTACAAGGCAGGAAACCTCACAGTTAAAGAGCAATCTGCTTAAAAGAAAACTGCAGACAACTTTAATAATGTTACTGGAACATGTTCAGTTGCATTTGTTAGCCTGTTACTAACTGCAGTATTTAACAGAGCTGAAATCACGTACACTGGATGGAACTAGAATGATAGCAACATGCTTAGTATCAAACGTGGCAAGACTGTAGCGTCATAGAAGTACATGGTGGGGATGAAAGTTGGTCAGTCCCAGTATACATAATCCTCATGTGGGGAAGTTTAGCTTCTTTGTTTCCTTAACTTAAACGTAGCCGGTTGGTGTACCAGAAACAAACTGAATTCAGCTCAGACCACAAGCATCAGTCATTTATATTAAAAGGAAGCTTTGCTGATTTAAGTGCTATTAACAACAAAAGATGGAGTGCATTGTAGTTACAATCACAGCTGTGCACAAAAAAATATACTACAGGGTGAAATTTAATGTTTTCTAACACAATATATGGGATTCGGTCTAGTTTACTCCTGATCATGAACATTTGCAGACATCAGTGGAATACATTTGAGCATCTACCCCCTCCCCCATCCTTTCTTGTCAAATAGTGGGAACTACAATATAATTTCACAGTGTGTATATATATATATATATATATATATATATATATATATATATATATATATATTGTACGTGCATGTGCAGACCACAGCAAGTGTACCTCATGTTGTTATGGAAGCTGGCACTAAAAAGAGTTATAATACGATGGTCATGTACCTTGTGTGTAAAGATGATTCCAAGTAAGCTAATTAAAGTGTTCTAGAATATCTGACAGACTTCTATTGATACCTGAATGGCTACAGTTTCAGAGCTTTGAATACAAAAACAAAATACTGTCACGTGCAATACGACAGAATACATTAATTCTCAGTATTTTCTCAGTTACCACCTCCACTATTGTCAAAAAAAATTCATTTTAATGTAATAAAGATGTAAAATATAAATCTAAACCCAAAGCATCCTCTTCTCCATTCTGTTAATATTCTTAAATTGTTCTGTTAGAGAATCAGATAAAGATGTTGCAGAGATGCTAGTCATAGATCATTTCTCAAAGTCTCATTCATAACTTTTCATTTTTCTCATGGTTCTGCTAAATTGTAGTCAGAAAATACTGACAAAAGCATGTTGTGTCAGCTCTATAATGTATAAATCTGGACATTACCTAGTTAATGTTGGTGTTAAATTAGCTTCACGTTTCCGTATTCCCAGTGAGCCCATCAGATTTGCTATAGACCTTATTACTTGTACTGTACCTTTTCTTCACATAAATGTTGATAAAATCATTGTTTCATTACTGAATCACTCAGCTATGATTCAAGGTCTTAAAAATCATTTACTGTTGTGAGACTTAACATTGACATAAAACAGCAATGAATGAGTCCTGCCATGCAGCACATATATTATGTATTATAAATACCACAGTCTGGGCACATAAATGCTGCTTTAAGCACATAGAACTTACTATATTACTATTATCTGTAAATCTACATATCACCACATAATAGAAAACATGATACTCAGTAGGGTTGTTTTGTGTCCCTACAGCACGAGCGCCCATATGATAGGGAAGACAGTACATTTTAAGCACATTTATAGATTACCAGATACATATGAAAATGTTTCTAAAGTAACATTAGCACATGTATTTTCTGAATATTTACAAATCTAAGTCAAACAGTACAAGCATAAAATACAATTTCAAAAATTAAATAATTCAAATAAATTCTTCCAGCTTTCCACCTTTATAAGTGCCTTTATAAATCATTCTAAAAGTGGAATAGGTTAAAGGGATACTTTGGCTGGATAAAATGTTTTAATGAGAAATCTCCATGTTGCCAACTGTTTTATTAGATTCATAAGGCAAGATTCTAAAATCACATTTGTAATTTTTGGGACTAAAGATGTTTATCACATGTGCTTATGTATAACCATACAACACGAGTGTGTAT